>NW_026623957.1:119390-120670 GCF_030028575.1 Malurus melanocephalus
ACTCGTTACAGTGTGGCCCTTTCTGAGTAGCGTTTTGCCCCCTTATTGAAGCTCTCTGTGCAGCTGCGTGGTGTTATAAGGTGTGTCCTCTCGGGAAGCGTTTGGGGCTTTTTGTGATTTTTATGGTGTGGCCCTTCCCGAGAAGCTTAAAGCCCCGACCTGCAGCTCGCTGGCTTAGTGCCGTAAAGTGTGTCCTCCTGAGGAGTGCTTTTGGGGGTGCCTGGCTGTCTTAAGGTGTGACCCTCCTCAGGAAGCTGTGTCACCCCTTCTTCAGTAACTTTTTTTGTGCTTTTGGGGGGCGCTTAGTTCGGGCGTTTAGTGTGTTAAGGTGTGACCCTCCCCGAAAGTTTTCTGCCCGAGAAAACACAGTTCACAATGAACGTTAGTGCTGTGACTGGCCAGCAGGGCGGAGACCCGTCTGCTCCCTTAATGGATTTTTTGGAGGKCTTTAGAGCCAGACCTTGCGTGGCGGGATTAGAGTGGGCTAGGGACCACTGGCATAGTGCACAAAGCATTATAGACCGGATCTCGGTTTTGCGGACAAAAGCAAAATCCAAACCTGGGAGGGGAAAAGTGGCTGTGTGCACTGTCCTGGGGGCAGCTSTGGCAGCTGCTATACAGGAGAGGGCTGCTCGGCACTGCAAGGAGACGGCAGCGCTCGAGTCTTTAAAGGGGCTGGTGCAGACCCTGCAGATCCGTATCGCAGACCTGCAGGGGCAAATAGAAGAGGAAAAAGCACGTAGTGAAAGCTTGCAGCAAGTTGTAGAGGATGTGCTATCACGAGACTCTAGCACGCCAGTCCCTGCCACAGCCACGCCGGTCCCTGCCACAGCTTCACTGGTCCCAGCAGCCACGCCGGTCCCTGCCCCGACTGTGCCAGTCCCGGCAGCCACACCGGTCCCTGCCCCTGTGCTTGCTGGTGTCACGGCTAGTGCTGTCGCTCCCTCAGAATCCAGAAAGGAGCCTGCAGCAACACTGAGCCGAGCTGACACTGCAGTCTGTGTTCGCCCCTTAATAAAAACWGAATATACATATGAARATGGCCAGGATGAGGCCCCCCTTGTAACAACTAAAGAAGTGCCTTTTACACCTATGGAACTGGCTAAATTGAAAAGGGAATTTGGCCGCCGTCCTGGTGAATCAGAAACTGAGTATGTCTTCCGTGTTTCCTTAAGCGGTGGGGACCAGATCTCACTCAGTGAGAAAGAAGCAGAGGGATACTGGGGTCCTAGTGTGTTCCTCACCACGGGAGACCACAGGGCACCATGGTCTCTGACCCA
>NW_026623957.1:123861-209135 GCF_030028575.1 Malurus melanocephalus
AGAGTCCTGATTGGGGTGGGGGGTAAAAGCTGAGATGCTTCAGGGATGGCTCTTCTCACAGAGTCAGCATCTGCTTTTCCCTCCAGAGCTGTAGCAGCTCCAAGCAGTGGGTTTGGTCAGGAGGAGGAGGATGAGGAGTGACCATCAGAGATACTTGATGCCTCAGGAAGACTCTGCATCCTCTTTATCTCCTTCTCATCATGCTCTGGGAGTGTTGTCAGGAGCATTTTTGAAGCCCAGCTGACCGTGTGTGTGACATTCTCCTTGCCCAACCTCTCCAGCCCACTGGACATTTTGTAACCCATGAGAAATGACCCCTCCATGACTGACCAGTCCCTGGCTGAAAACATCGGCTGATGTTTATGCCTGATGACCAAAGCTGCAGGCAGGTGACAGAAGGGGACCCCAAATCACAGGGTGCACATGGTCTTATTCTCACAATTTGCAGCGCTGTGGGTGGCAGATATCCAAGCACTATCAGACAGGCCCTGTTATAAAGAAAAAAATGGCTTAAAACTGTTTGGAACAAAGGAGAAACTTTGAAGGAAAAGAGGTAATTGTGCTATTTCTTTTGCTGTGTTAGTGAACTTATGGGTGTAGTTTCTTCTCTGTAGTTTAGGACAGTAGCAGCTCACTCCTTCAAAACCAACACAATCCAAGATTTCCATAAACTTAAGTTTTTATAATCTCARTCTTTAGACCTACAATCCAAAGCTTTAAAGACAAAGTGTTATAACCGTGGGATTTTTGGTGGAGGCAGAAGAATTGGCAGCTTTGCATCTCAGTTAAATGAAAAATTCAGCAGTTTTAGTAACATTGAGAAAATCACAAAAATTTTGGGCATGGCTCTAGGAAGAGAAATCCTGAGTTTTCAATGGTTATTTTCTTTATTCTTGTTTCTCTACAGTCAGGCCTGAGGCAGCTGGTACAAAAAMACAGCATTTCCAGTAGTGTATTTATAATTTCTGTCCAAGCATAATGATTTATGTAAAAATGTATGGCACCCTCAGGAACAAGCTTCTGGAGACAAGATGTTTTATGACAATTAGAAATACAGATCTCCCTCCACACCYACGTACTGCTTGTACTAATATTCTCCCATAATAAATGCTTCCCCTCATTTTCTTTCCACTCCAGAACACAGGCTGGGTGACATAYGAGGTATTTGTGCAATGTTTGCAAACACTTTACACAAAATCCAGTTAACGCATGGTGTTGGCACTGTGAAATGTGGTATAAACCAGGTGTTGATTTCCCAGGAGGGACAGACAAACAGCAGGATGTTTCCTAGCAAGGCTGCCAGGCCCCCTGGACACTGAATTTGTCACTGTGTTTATCTCCTTGTCCCTCAATGAATTTGTCACTGTGTTTATCTCCTTGTCCCTCAATGAATTTGTCACTGTGTTTATCTCCTGGTCCCTTACCTGCTCCTGGCACGGTGCTGGGGACAGGAGCCATCAGTGCTGGTGGACACCAGGATATCACAAGGTCCTGTACAAATGTCCTGGGACTGGGATGGAGGACAGGAGCAGCTACACTGATATCACCCTCTTGAAGTGCTCTTGCCATGGGTTTGGCAGTCCTTCTGAGCCTGCTGATCTCACCAGCAGCACAGCTCATTGCTGGTCTTTGCTGATTTGTTAATTGAAATAAAGGAGTTCCACTCCTTATCTCCAGCGATGTTTAACGGAGACATTTTGAAAACACAGCAATGAGTAGGAATGTGACAGATTTCAGGTTCTTAAACATGCCAGAAAGGGTTGTACCTACAAAGATTTAGCTTGGATCATGGCATTTCCTGAGGGAGTTCCCAATCTCGGTTTTATCTGGAGACAGAAAGGGAGCAGAGTGTGTGCTCCTGTGACAGCCACCATTGCAGCCAAGACAGCAGTGGATTATAAACAGAAATTCAGAGATAAAACTGTGAGCTGGCTAAGCTTAACCTAAAGATTGAAAGTCAGGAGCTGTAGGTGCTCCTGGTAACAGACCTTGAATAGTGGATTACAAATATSTCACAGGCTGAGAAAAATAACATTCCTGTGGTCCAACACAGCTGGCCTGAATTAATTCTCATTCTCCTCTTTCCAAAACATGAATAAAAGACTTGGTGGTAATCCCCAGCCACCAATTAAAAGTACAGAAGTTATCTAAGCCTRAACTGTGAAAATAAAGAGTCACACAGTAACAGCTGTGGCTTCACTGCCTCTTTCTCTTCAGCTTCTGGTACCTGACTCCCACATTTGGAGACAGATTTTAGCAGGGCCTGTTGAGATAGGACGAGAGGCAATGGTTCTAAACTAAAAGAGGGTAGATTCAGATTAGGCATAAGAAAGAATTTCTTATGATGAGGGTGGTGAAACACTGGGACAGGTTRTYCAGAGAAGTGGTGGATCCTCCATCCCTGGAAACAGCCAYGGTCAGGTTGGACAGGGATCTGARCAACCTGGTCTAATKAAAGATGTCTCTTGTCATTGCAGGAGGTTGGACTAGATGGCCTGTGAAGATCCCTTCCAACCCAAACAATTCTGTGACCAGGCTGGACTGTGTGATTCTCCAGCTTGGTGGGTGCTCAGCCTCCAGGAACAGACATGCAAAATAGATCCCAACCCTGTTAACACTGAAAACCTCTGAAGGAGTAAAAGATACCACCCATTTTCTCAAGTCAGATGCTTTCTTTTAAAAAGCACTAAAATTAAAAGAAAAAAAATGCATTAAGGGAAAGTGAAGGATCAGATTTTTTGGTTGAACATTTCACTCTCTGAGGTCTCTGAGGTACAAAATGGRAAGACAATATTTTAGATGATCTCCCCAGCCTTACAGTTTGTCTGACTCTCTCTCTTCATTCACCTTCTAGCTTGTGTATCCTGCCTGCCATTTACAGTGGACTCAGCCCCTCAGCAGGGGTAAGGAGTGGTAAAGCTGCTCCTCAGCAGCTTTCCCTTCCCACCCTGGCAGCTGCTCTTCCTGGTGTGGCTCCTCTGGCACCAGCACCTTTGGACATCTCCCCTTTCCTCTTCCTCTCTCCCTCTCACACATTTTGCCAAGCTGATTTGGTGGGGCCCTTTTCCTGATTAATTTTTGGCAGTGTGTGTCTTCCCAAACTGGATCAGGGGTGGATCAGACCATCCCCACCCGTCCCTCCTGAGCTCCTTAGGGATGCTTTTGTTGAGGGGTGAGCAGAGTGTGAGCAAGGAGAGCACTGCCCCAACAGGAGGGCAGCCAGACTGCCCCAAAACCATGTGGGAACGCCTCTCCAAGGAAAGCAGCTGAGCTGGGTCTGGGGAAGCCACTTTCTGCTGAGCAGGCTGTCACCCTGACAGCTCCATGYCACCCCTGACAGCTCCATGYCACCCCTGACAGYTCCATGCYACCCCTGCAGCCTGCCTGGAAAAGCCAAGGCATTTGCTGCCCTGATGGGTCACTTCTCAACTGTGGAAAATGTCCTCCAGCACCAGAGCACTCAGCCCCTTGGATAAAGAATGGGGCTTTATAATGAGATTGGTACAATGAGACTTCTAAAATTCAGTAAAGGCATTTTCTTTGTTGTTTAGCTGGAGCCAGAAAAGCAAAACTCCAGAGCTGTGCTGGAGCTTTACAGCTCTCTTGGACTTCAAGCTCAAAGTAAGATTTTAGATATTAACAGACACAATGTTTATTTCTTTGCTTCCTTTCCCCCTCTTCAGTTATATTAACATATTCAAACCCCCAGCTGAACTATTGCTCAAAGCCAAATCACATAARAAGTATTGAAACTCAAAACTGCGCCGTCTCTTTTAAAAGATGTCCAGCTTCTAATGCCACAAGAACTTCAGAAGTGTTTGTGTCTTTTGAAAGATCTGATGATTTTTTTCCCTCTTGGGCAGTTTCTAGGAATTTGTGCTTTCAAGGCTTCTACTGGACAACAATCTATAGGGACAGCAATGCTCTGGGGSCATTTCTTCATCCTGAGTCCCACCCATCCATGGCCTACAGCACCCTGAAGCAGAATATTCTCACACAGGCTGGGCCTCACCAGCCTCCAGCATCACTGACTCCACTCCACTATAAATTAATTAAGTGATTAATTCCTGTAGATTAAAAAAAAAAAAAAAAAAAAAAAAAGCTTTTTCTGTGTTGGACATTATTTTACAAGTTTGATGTGTTCTAAGATAAATCTCCTGCAGAATGTTTAATGTTGACAGAGACTGTCTGGGGATATTTTAGGCTGATGCTGTGAGATTTGCACGCTCCCACTAATGGATACTGTWGGAAAATAGAGACTAGAAGCAATTAACTGGGCTTGGATGGAGCTGGGCTCTGTCCCTGAACCTCAGCACTCCCATGGCCAGGGAAAAAGGGTGGATCTGGACAGGGGTGCCTGGCATGGCCAGGGGTGAGAGGAATGAATGGAGAGAGACAAGAGGAAAGAGAAGGGTCTGGAGAAGGAGTTACGGACAGGCACAGGACACTGCCTGGCCATTTCTGCCTGGTTTTCTTTGAGTGCAGAGAGGATTTAGTGTTCATCTGCAGAGAGAAAAAACAGCTACTGTTTGCACAGATTGATGCATTTCATGAGTGGTCAATTAAATTATTCTTATCTCCTGTTTTGAGGTTCTTGGTAGAGTCTGATTTGTGGGAAGAGTCCTATTTGGGATTACCAGGTGCAAACATTACAAATGGGCATTTGCCAGGCTATGCTGAACTGAGCCATTGGCTAACTGAGAAAAAGCATGCTGAGAAACAAAATTCAGGTCTACATTTCCAACAGGGCAAAGTGTTTGTGCAAGAGGACAACGAGATTCATGGAGGTTGGTTAAAGAGCAGGAGCTTGCTGGGGAAGAGGCTGGGAAAAACACTGGCACATTTTTTGGTGTGCACACCTCAAATGCTTCAGAACTGGTTGAAACATTTTGGGAGAATGTTGCTCTCGTGTTTGTTGAACTGAAGAAAAGATGAGTCCTCTTATTTTCTTACAGTGGAAATTGGGCTGTGCTGACCTGTGAGCATGAGGGGACACTGCTGAAGGTCAGAGCACAGCCAGACACCCCCCCTGCATCCCCACATAGCCACCCTTAGGATGTCTGTGGGGTTACTCAGCCAGGAGAGCCCGAGGAGAGGAAAATCAGAACAAGGAGTGCAGGATCAGGTTCTGGCAGGTGCCCTTCCCCCTTCTCTGGGCTCACAGATCCCACCTGTGCTGGCAGAGCTGTCCCCTGGCATCAGGGGCTGGGCAGGGACAGGGGGAGTCACTCCATTGCTGGAGAACACCTGGGGTCCCACATGCTCTGAGCTAATTGCTGCTAATGAATTGCTGAACTGAAAAGGCTTAAACTCCATGGTTTGGATCAATGTCCACTCTTCTTTCATCAGTGGACACCACCAATAATTTCAAGCTTCATTAGGCATGCAGTTATGCTGAAACACCTATWTCTCATGGGTGACTTGGACTACCAAGAAAGGGGAGTAATGCAGAAAAACCCACATTCTCTGACTTTGCACAAAGCAAAAATGTCTATGTGGCAAAAGAATGCACAGATCAATAAAATATTCCACAGCTGGGGCTCAAGATACAAGCCAAAGATATTAATGGTGGAGATTCCTTGTTGAATTGAGCAATGAAATGTCTAGAAACCTCAACAAAAACTGCATCAACATTAGTAAGTAGAGAGATGCCAGCTGGTTTGTTTATTGCAGGTGATCTGCTCCTCTAAGGACATGGACTGAAGGTTGATTGGTCTTTTTTGATGATTGGCTTCTGTTAAAAGGAGCTGTGAGGGGAGAAATTAGGACAGGTCAGAGTTAAAGGCAGCAGGAGCTCTAGAGACATGGCTAGCTTATGCAAAATTTGGCATTAATTCCTGATTTTTTGTTGGAATTAATAAGCTGGACTGTGWCAGGAAGGTTTCCTTAAAGCAGCATTAGAGCACATCAGGTGGGTATATGGGTGGAAATAGAGGCAAAATAAACCAGGTCAAGAGATGGTCTGACACAGCTGTTCCTGGAGTCCTTTTCTGAAATGAGGAGGAATGGGATGAGATTTTTCTCCCTGTGTTAGGGAGATATTTAACTGCTGGACAGTTCAAACAAGACTGGAGCCATGCCTCTCAGGTGCTGGCAAAGAAACCTGGAACAATCCGTAAAGCAAACGGCCTCAGAAGGGATCAGCAGGAACACTGAAGTTGAAAAGCTGACCCAAGACCATTTTTTGGCTTTTACCAATGTCTGGCCAAATTGTTGCTTTGGTATTTCACCTGCCACAGCCTCTGYAGAGCCTGGTGTGTGCCATCAGTGCCCCCTGTGCAGGCTGAGGTGGGAGATTGCTGTGGTTGTCACTGCCCAGAGCTCTCCAGAAAAGCTTGTTAAGGTAAATTATTTAAAGWATTTTAGAGGTAACAGTGGAAAATTACTTTTACTTCTGAAAATTCCATCACCTCATCCAAGGCTTAGCACACACACATGTCTTTAACGTGGGTCAAGGAATATCCTCACTCACTTTCCCCAACCCTGGCTTTGAGTGTCTTCAGGGCTTTTGTGGCTGCTGACTCCTGGCACTGGAGATGCTGGGACAACAGGCACAGATCAGAGGGCTGGACAGTCTGAAAAGCCATTGCTAAACTAGGAAGACAAATTGAGTCTATTTTTTGGGCCATCTGGTGTCCATAGAAATAGAGCAACAAATCAGATGTCTTTCAAATGTCAAATTTCATTACTTTGGATGGATGCTCAGTAATTTATGTTTAATGTTGTGGAGAATATGAAAAAATAAACCACCTGTGTAGTATGCATACAAACACCTAAACAGAACCGAGATGATCAGATTTGAAAYACAAAATAATAATAAAAAAGGGATTTAGGGTTGCCAAGTTTTTCAGCCATTTGTCCTTTCATCTTTCTTACCATGACGTCCCAAGCGTCTCTTTCTCTGTTTTCTCTATTTTCACCCAAAGTGCAGATCCTGACACTGAGCAGAGGGAAAARCAGCCACACTCTTTGTAGATATACATTGTGGAAAAAGCAACTTTTTTGAGCTGAGGACATGATTACAAAGCTACATTAAAAACTAGTAAATAAACTCTTAAAAGCATTTGGAGCAAAACTGGAAGGACTGAGTCAGCAAAGAGCCRCTAATGCAAATGCCCTTAACTTTGCATTTCCTTTCCTGAAATCAGAAGTGTGAAAGCACTTTGCTGCACTGAGCCTATTAAAGGATTCACAAAATATCCAGGTCTGCCTCACTGTATCAAACAGGTGAAAGGGAAAGCAATAATGAACACCAAAGAGACTGAGACAGAGCAAACAGACTGTAAAGGTTCATGCAGAGGTGATGGTAGCTCACAGCTCCCTTTGTTTATCCAGAAAATAAGAAACCTGTGGATAATCACCACATGCATTTGCTGCCTTTTATTTCCCAAACATACCAAAGTGTGCCACAAATGAGAATRTATAGCAATAATTACATCCACAGGAATTTCTTGACCTTGTACCGCAGAAAAGCTGCAGGGGAGATTTTAGTTTGGAGGCAGGATAGGGCAGGGCCCAGAACAGTGCAGTGAGTCCTCCTGAATTTGTAAGGAGAGTAATTAACTTTGTCATGGCCACAAATGTCCAGGACATCTGTATTTTTTTTTTTTTTTTTTTTTTGGCCAAACCCATTCACCTTCTGTGCACTTTGAATGCCTTTCTCTAAAGTGTATCAGCCCAAATGCACAGAGATGTTCCCTGGACCATGCAAAACACGATGTAGGTATTCTCCAACCAGGTTGAAAACTGACATTCCTGATGTACTGAAGAATTGGGAGCCCGAGAAGCAATACTCAGAAGCCCCCAAAAGGGTCTTTGAGAAATCACATTATGCAATGGGAAAGCTGGCTGCACAAGACTACGTTTATTTATTTATGCAAATACAGGATTTATAGCCACACTGGTGATTTGTTGTTCAGCTGTACAATGATTAAGCAGAGCAATAGATTTTAACCAGAGTGCCAGTTTGGGTCTTTCATACCTCTGTTTGGCTATTATATAAAACTGTGAAGACACTGAGATAAATTGTTATTGCCTCTGATATGCAATAATTCCTTTGGAAGAGCATCTGCACTTGAGGAGGGTTTCCTACAAGGATGAGTGTTTGTCCTGGTCTTGTTTCTGTGGTGTCTTCTTATCCCTTACATTTGGGAACAAACAATTCAGCGTAAAATGCTTACAAGTCCCTCTAGTGCCATGGGTAAATCCTCCAGGCCTTTGCATTAATGCTCCTTAATTTTATTTTTTTTTGCAATTGTCCTTCTAAGACCAGTAGCTCTGCAGGGCTATTTCCTTGAAGTGCCCAAACTGGTGTCAAGCTCCAGGGAACAGCTGCACAGATGTGCTGGCAGCTGGAGARCTGGGCCCCACTGATCTGAGGGGATTGTGGATAACAGCAAATCAATAGGATTTTCTCTTGGGATGAAATCTTGGCAGTTCCTGCTCTCCTTTTCCATGGAAAGATTSATTTAGTGGAGGAATTCCACTAAAACTAGCCCCACCATGCTCCTTGGTTCTCTGCAGCCCGGGGCCAGGTGGGGTGTGAACATCCTTGCTGCTGCTGGCCCCAGTTCAGCATCCCAGAGTTGTCCAGGCAACCACATCATGAACCCTGCTAAGGCAACAGGAGAAATATTWGACAGGTCAGGGACACCCTCAGCTTTTCTAGCTTTGATGAGATGAGATCTCAAGATTTTAACCAGTATCTGAAACCTCAGACTGACTCCAGATTGCCTCCCTTGGAGAGTTGCTACCGAAGGGAGAATTTCTTTTTCATAAGCACTGCTAAATGCCACGTGCAATTTGGGTCTGCAGAAGAGCTTTGGCAGGGCTTTTTGGTGTCTGACACCGAAGTGCTTTGTCCAGCAGAGCTGCCTGGCARACCCAGCGCCTGGGGTTTGGAGGAAGAACGTGCTGGCTTCAGCAGACCCCTGATTAATCAGCCGAGCGGACCCAAGGTTGGTTTGCCTGCCCTGATTGCCCCGGGCAGGAGCTTTCTGTCTGTGCGAGCAGCTGAAAATGCATCCTTGGGGGCACATGCAAATAGGTCTGTAACTGCACAAGCGAATGGAGAATGGGGAAAACGCAGGGGAAAAAAAAGGAGCGCTGTTCCTGTCAATTCTACCGGCGTGCGCCCTGCCTTTGGAAAGGTCGGGGTCTGCCTGGAGAGCAGCGGGTAGCACGGATTTATTGATTTTTGTTTTCATTTCCTACAGGAACAGGGGAGCCTGGGGCTCCCCAGCGCCGGAGCCCGCGAGAGGGCGGCATCGGCTCGGGAAAGCCGCCGGGAACAGCCGGAACAGGGCCGGGAGAGGAGCCGGGAGCAGCGGGAGCGGGGCCGGGAGAGGAGCCGGGAGCAGCGGGAGCGGGGCCGGGAGAGGAGCCGGGAGCAGCGGGAGAGGAGCCGGGAGCGGGGCCGGGAGAGGGGGCGGGAGCGCCCGCGGCAGCTCCCCGTATCCCCATCTGGTACCCACAGCCCCGCGCATCCCTCCTCGGAACACACAGCCCCGCTCATCCCCGGCCTGCACCCACAGCTCTGCGCATCCCTGCCCGCTCCTCGCAACTCCGCACATCCCCTGGCACCCACAGGCCCGCGTATCCCTGCCTGGAACCCACAGCTCCGCGCATCCCCCTGGCACCCACAGCCGGCSCTTCGCAGAGCGCTTCACACGCAGCGTGCGCTCAAAGAGGACACTGCATCCTCTCTGCTCCCATCCCCCCAAAAATTAATCCAGCGGAGCAGAAAGTAATTGCAGGGCTGAACCGTCGGTCCTCCTTCCAACAGCCTGGAGAGCTCCCAAAGCCACAGCTCCTGCATTTGCGGGTCCGCGCGGCTGCACGGGCAGAGCGCTGCGAGCAGATGCGGTGCTGATACGAGGGAAAGCATCCGCGCTGCCATGGCAACCACGCTCCGCGCCGGGAGGATGCTCCGCTGCGCTCTGCTCCGCTCCACTGCGCTCTGCTCCGCTCTGCTCCKCTCTGCTCCGCTCCATCGCGGCGCMGAGGGACCCGGCACCCTCCGCTTTGCACATCCCTTGGATTCTGTGGGTTACGGCAGCGTTTGTTCAGGGCTGGACTCCTTTAGCAAGTGTGTTACGTTTAGTTTATTCTAGCAGCACCATGAGCAAATCCTAACCTGCAAATTTGCTGTAAAATGTAAGAAAGTCAAATGTTTCCTCTGTATCTTCTCAGGAATCCGTACAGTTAGACTGTTAGACTGTTTTCTTTCCCTCCGCCACCCCCCCCCCCCCCCCCCCCCCCCCCCCCCCCCCCTCAATGTGGAAAGCAATAGAAATGGAATCACCCCCATTTTGTTATTCCTTCAGGAAAAACAATGGGATCCATTTGCTTTTCCACAGACATCTGCCCCTTGTTGTCTGTCTTTACAAGGAAAGTGCTCCAGTCTCAGCTAATTYCTTCTGAAAACCCACTAAATAAAAGGCAAGTCACTTCCCCTCCCGATTTAGAAGGACAAAGGACAAAGTGAAGACAAAATCCCACACATTTTTTATCACTTTTGATTGTTCTGTTCATTAGGACAACAGCTTGGTCTGTCTGACTCAGGACTGTGACTCCACTGCTCCAAGGTTTGGGTCTTTTAAATGGCAATGGAAATTCTCGCTTCCTGCATAGTGATTGCTGCTATCTCTGGGCTGTGGGGTTGTCACAGGGACCCATGGACCCATTTCTTTTTCTCTTCTTGCTGTGGCTCTCCTATTTCCAAGAGTTTATAGAATTTCCAGTACACCCCTAGAAAGTTCAGCCCTTCTGCATCAATTCAGAGGCCTGCAGTTTTATTTTAGTTGCCTGACTTTCTATATTTATAGAATTCATATATTCTAAAATGCTTAGATTGCTTCCTTTCTACTTTTTCTGGTCTCATYCCTGACCAAATCAGGCACAAATAAAGTTTGACCTTCTAGTTTAGCCAGAGAGCTGTGTGATCCTGCTGCAAAGATGTAGTGGAACACAAAGATGCTGGCAGTGTGTARTGCCCCTCTGTGTACACACACACATCCATGCACACACCTTAGCTCATTTTTACGTGCCCCACTTTGCACTTTTTTGATGTAAATGGTGCACTGGCCCAAGAACTAAGTTTTACAGTCTTTTATATCTGTGGAAAAAGAGTGATATATTAATAAAAAATCTGAATAGGTTAATGTCAGGAAAAACCCTGACTTGGAAAAACCATGTCCAAAGAGTAGAAAATGATCCACAGATTTTTACAGCACTTTCCTTTTTTGTTGTGAACCACATCATTTTTTTTGAGGGGTCATCTGATATTCTCACAAGATCCCMGTGTCCAGCACTGACACACACGGATACAGTTTTCTTTGGTTTAGTCAACAACATTGTACTTAGATAAATGACTTACAAGATTCTGTCTGCTGCACCCAGCTGCATTAGAGCAGAGGACTAAATGAGTCTCCTTCGAGGACAAAAGAAGGTCATATGTTCCTTTAATTGAAATTGCTCTTTTGGAATGGCACAAACAACCAGAGAATGAACACAGAATTGTTCAATTTCTGTTGCATAGAGGAGAAAAATGCACTGCTTTTCCAAAATGCTGTAATATTTTTAAAAGCTGTATTCCTTCCTTGTCCGATTTATATCAGTGTTGTAACACAGCAGCTCTGTGACATAAAGTTGGGTTGGTTTTTTTTTCTAAAGTTGGTTTGTTTTTTTTTTTTAATAGAAATGTATTATTTTGATAATTTCAAATTTATATTGTTAATATCTGTTCTGTCAGGAGAAATTTCATTTTTTCTCATGGACTTACAGCAGGTGATTTCTGCTGCTGCATGAAATGTGGAGCAGGAAACAGGGAGCACAACACAGCTGRCTGTGAGATAGCTGTAAAATCAGCCTCCTCTGAAACATCTCATGATGGAGATGGCAAACAACAGATCCTGGGGCTTCAGGATCCAGTGGTGTAACCTGAATCCATCCTGTGCATTCAGAGCCCAGGTTCTTGGCACTCTGAAGCACATCCAGACAGAGCCACATTGCAAAATGCGTGGAGGAAGAAAGCTCCCACCAAAACACTGCTGAAAAGCAATGATTGTTTTGGGTGTGGCCTGGACAGTCCTACAGTCTGTTTGAGACCTACAAAACTGGGAAGACTTTTCCCATCCTGGCAAAGCACATAAGCACATGGACAGTAACACACAAAGTCACCATCCCAGGGATTCCAATCAAATTAAACTCACAAGCTCTGCTGAACCAGAACCAGAWTGCATTGCCTTGCTTTAACCTCTTCACAGATCACGGCACTAAGCTGGAAATACCTGCCCCAAAGAGCAAGAATGCTCTGAGTGGTGCCTGCTGAGGTGGTTCAGGCTCACACCGAGCTCAGAGTGCCGCTCTGGCTTTCAGCAGACCAAGGGTTAATTATGGTGCTGTGCTATGGTTTGGGAAAATGAACTCAAACCAAGCAGAGATCTCAGCCAGCCTCTGTTGACTTTGAGAAGGAGGTTCCTGTGTGTGGAATAAAGGATCTCCTGCAAGCAGAAAGCACATAAAAGGATCTGTCAGCAGCATTATCTACCCAGGAGAGATGAGATAAATGCAGGCTGGCTGGGAGCCTGCAGTCAGGGGAGTGGAACTTGGCTCTGATGTGGCTGAATTCAGCCCTGTTTGGTCGTTGGGTTTTACACCAACAAGGAGCTTTATCAGCTCTGCAATACTGCCATTGCCACTGCAGCTCCTTGCATGGACAACATGTGCTTTTCAAGGATTTTACTGCTTAGCCCCACTTTTTTTTACTGTAGTATGATTTTTAAAAATCTGAAATGTTAATGGGTGGTGTGCTGGAASTCTCTGCCTCCAACACCACGGCAGAGTTTACATGAAACATCTGGTTTTGTCCCATAAGTGTGCCCAGCTGAAAATGGCATCAGCTCCACAAATGGTACATTTTTATGTGAGTAAAATTAAACACACTCAGCACTGGAAACCTGTCAGGGATTGTTAATGGCCTCCATTCTGAAAGCTGTGTCTGGGACTTCACTTTCTGACAATTTGCATGTATCCATGGACCATGTCAAAATAGTCAGGTTCAGTCTTTCATGCTTAAAGCCTTTAGCTGTGTAAGGACCTGACTCCTCTTCAGCTCATTTTCATCAGGCCACAATCCAAAACAGTTTTTTTGAGAGATTTTCAGAGACCCTTTTGTTTGAGAGACCCTTAATCMTGTCCTGCCTTCACTAGGAGGCTGAACATTTGCTTTGGGAAACCTTGGGATGTGAAGTGAATGTCTCATGGGCACCTGGTTCAAGCCAAAGCTCTCCATGTAATGAGTAAATATCTCTGACCTCATCCATGCTTTCACATTGAAACATGGCCAGTCTCAATATGAGCCAATAGYATTTATTTATCAAGGCTTGCAAGGGAAACCGATTATAAGCAAKTTTTCTTTTTTTATGTGCTGCAGAAACCCTGGAAATGCAATTTAGTGCCAAGCAGAAGTTCATGTTTTTAATRATTGTCACAAACACTGGCAGCAGTAAAAAGGTGCCTGTTGAGCTCACCCATAACACTGTAATAGAAACAGCACCAGAAACAGAAATTAGTGTAACAAAATGTAACATGATATAATAATATGATATGAAGCTGAGTGATGGAAAGGAATAAAAGAATCATCTCTGAAGACAAAGCAATATCCTGGCTCATTTTGCATAGCCCAGTGAATGGCTTCTCCTCCCAACTCCCCAGAAATTGGCAGAGCAGAATCAGGTGACAAAAAGGAAAAGCACATCTGAAATTACAGGAAACATTCTATTTTACAGCCACTATCCAATCTACATTAAAGGCAAATATTTTCTTTTCTAAACTCTTATACCACATCAAAGTGTCAACCGAAAACTACAGTCTAACCAGAAAAATACGAAAACTTTGAGTATCATTTATTTTTTTCCTGTGCAGGGAAGGAGGGAGGGATGAGGCTGCTCAGACCTTTTGCACTTCCACAGTTTTTGAGGACCCCTTCCCCACTTTGCCTCACCTCCCATATTCCAAAGGTGTCTAGTATGTTACCAGCATAATCTTTTTAAATAAAATATAATATACTTTTAAAGAATAGTTTTGCTTGTTACAKTTTACTATGGTTGCCTGCTACTTGCACAGTCCACATCACCTAAATCTTTCAGCACTGGCTCACTGAATTTCTGTTTCCATGTTAGAAGAATAAAATATAATAGCAAAAGTACTTTAGAYTTTTTTTCATAGGAACAATTTCTAGGATAAAAGCATCAGATGCCCCAACAAATCCTCAATAAAATTCACATCAACTGTCCTGGTGCAAAATCAGGCCCAGAGAAAATCTGTAATGGTTTTGTTGCAGACCTCAGCCTATGAACACCTTGCAGGACTCGTCTCACAGATAATGTGGATGGAGTGTAATTTCACCAAAATGTGAAAGCGAGCAGTGAAGGAAAGCCTTTACACAGTGGAAATGCTCAGAATGGGAATACTCCTTCCAAAATCTTTTGGCATAAGCCTTCATTCCATTGTTTTGTCCTTTGGAGTGCCTGTCACTTTGGTGATAACTTTTATGACACAGGTCATAATTTTTTGCTGCCATCATTGACACAAGGTTGGTGTGAACTGCCAGCTGTTCTCCCTTACCTTGATGTGGAGCCCTCAGTCCCCCAACAAAAGTCCAGGGAACTGGTTCAGGTTCAGCAAGACTTTTGGAGAGAAGGATTTAACAGAAAGAAGAACTGTATCAGTGAATCATAAAATGTCTCAAAATTTCCCCAGTGAAATGACACTGATATATACTGTGTTCATGACAGCAGCATCCATATGATAAACTACAGATATATCTGATAATTTGGAATACTCCTGATACCTCCAATTTTAATCTGCTGTAGGATTATACGTTGCAACTCCCTGATTAAAAAAAAACAAAACAAAACAAAAACAAAAACAAAAAAACCCAAACAAAACTTTATTTCCTATCCACATGGATGTATTTTGCTAAAATTACACAGCCATTGAGCCTCATACTATTAACACACTTCGAAAGTTCAGTCTATAGTCCAATACCTGCCCAATCATTCAGCATCTCCTACCATTAAAAACCTAACACATTTTTATAAAAGAAAAAAAAAAACTCCAAACATACCAAAACTATTTCTGTCAATTACAGGAAGTTCCAAAGTGAAATAATTTTTATTTTTCTTTCTGTTCCAGGTCACACTCCAAAAAAGGTGAGCTATAGAGGCGATGAGATACAAATATATGTCATTTAATTGTTTTTTTTGTTTTTTTTTTTACTTTTAAAATGAAACATGATAGAAGATTTTTAGTGGTTCAACCTACCTGGTCCACTCAGATTCACTTGGATCTACCTACTTTTCCAGCCTGTGCAACCATTCTGAGCCTGTGCTAGCAAAACTTGTCTTTCCCTCTCTGACTTTCAGCAGGAGAWCTTTTCAGAATTGCATTTCTGTGATGTTGTTCAGAGAGCACGAGTCTGGTCCCTGTGGTGAGATCATTCTCGGTCTCCTTTGAGTGCTTCAGCTTCACTTGGAGCGCCTGGGATCATCCAGACATGAAAATCACTCCCTCAGTTTTGCCAGAGCTGGACTGAGCCTACACCTCCCTTATCTCCAGCTGGAGCCCAGACATTCCCCAGAACACTTTTTTTTATGAAATTCAGCTTACAGGATGCTTTATCCCTCTGCTCATGTGGGACACCCACACACACGTAGTCCCTGTTTTGGCAGGAGTGTCCATCCATTTAGCTGCTGCTTTTAAAAAATGACATACTTCTGTGGGCAAATATTTAAGGAAAAGCTGTCAGAAAGTTTCTCTGACTCTTCTTCAGATCTGACTTACTCTGAGCGGTAGAAAAATCTTGCAGTGCAAATTGGACGCAGCCCATGCTATTAATATATAGACACAAGCAGACATATCCCACATGATTCTCTTCTTTTTTAGCCAAACACTTCAGAGTTTTAAGTATCTTGGTGATAATTTGCAAGTTACTGAGTCAGTTTCCAAGCTCAGTTCATGCTAGGGAGCTTTTCTTATAGCATATTTTCCCTTAAAGCTGCAAAAGAAGACAAGAGAAGACAAAAGAAGACCAAGTTCCCTTTCTGACTTTTCTCTTGCTCAGGAGTGAAGTTACCTTGGCTGTTCAGARCTCCCTTTGCTTTCCACCCCTTTTCTGAATGCAGCACTCACAGCCATGGCTCTCTCCTCTCCTGGACAAGACAGCTACAGGTGCAGTGCCAGCTTTCTCCCATTGAACCCTAACAAAATTTAATTATCTGTAAAGAGCAAAGTGAAAACCTGCTTCCTTTTCAGCCCTGAAGCTGCACTGTCACTAACTAGCACCCAGCCTGCTCGAAATGACAGAAATCAGAAATCACTTATAGATGGCCATGGGCACACCTAGAATTGGCCCAGCTCTCCTTTAAACTTGAGTAAGTGCTGGAAAAGGGTACTGYCTTGCACAGGTAAGGCCCCAAATTATTTTGTTTATTCAGATCACCATCAGTGCAAACATCTTCGTGCAGCTGCCAAGTAGTCCCTGGATTTACCCACAGGGAGCAGTGTTTTGAGAGCAAACAGCAGCTYCAGGCTGCTCTTGGTGCATCTTCCACAACCCTTCCACGATGCTCACAGTGGGACTGGGGTGCAGAGTGAGGCCATTGGATACAGGACAGACCACAGGACTCATTTCTCTCAAATGTAGCTGGTGCTGAGGGGTGAGGGCACTCAGATCTTGATGTCCTGCACCTTCTGCAGCAGAACCAGCCCCTTGCTCCCTTTGCCCCAGCAATGCATTTATGTAAATGTACAGCCAGAGCTCTTTMTCCAGTGTRGGMAGGGCTGGAAAATCMCAGCAGTTGCTCACTTAGAGCAAAYACCTTTCTCCCCAAACAGTCCCACYCTCTTCAGCAAGGGGTCATACAGTGTGAATAAAGTGGAAGAAGCTGCCCATTAATTATTTTGCACAGCTGAGCTCATCCTTTATGATTTTAACGTCTTTTCGAATCTGAAGGGGCACAACCAAGGGCTCTGTGGGGGCCAAGGCTGAAGCTGGGAGGGAGGGGTGATGTTGCTGTCTGGAGCCAGTTTGTTGATCCTGCCTGTTCACTGRCATTCTTTTCTCAGTCCATTCCATCTTTGGAAAGTCACCCTGCTTAGATTGGAAACTATGAAGGATCCTCTTTCCTCCCTGCTTGTAAATTGGCTTCTCTGGACTCCACAATTTATCACTTCCCTGATATATAAACAGAAATATGGATGGGAAGTTCAAATGTGTACCATTAACAGTGAATGGYAATGAATTCTGTATTTATGGACTATGTCAATTTCTGAACTCACTTCCCTAAGGAGAAAATGTGTGTACTTATGGGCTTCAGAAACCTGAATATCTATAAAACAGTAGAAGAGTAGAGCCTTTTTCTTTCCAAGCCTTTTCACAAGCCTTCTAAATTTTTCACATCTTTAAGTTCACCAATGAAATACATTGAAAAATATTTATCCTTTTATATAGTGCTCTTCTTTAAGAAAGAAAGAACTTYAGGCATACAACTGTTTAAGATTCAACTTTTCTTAACTATCAGCAGATAGTGAAACAGATGCTGGTGTGCAGTTCTTCCACACCTGAAGATACAGAATTACAAACATAAAAGAAATAAAAAATGCTCCCAGCGTGCAGACACTGCTGGTAATCAAGAGGTCTCATAGTTGTGCATGCATTACTCTGTGAGTAAATGTTCAGTCCTGCCATATTGAGGCAAGAGCTGTATCACACATTTACCAAGGCATGACACCTGTACAAATCATAACACACATGCAGAAAACAAAATCAGAATTGATCTGTGAGCTTCAGAGCAGCCTCTGAACCAGCAGTGCTCCTAGCAAAAAGACACAGTTCTCGACCTGCTCCAACTTTGGTCATTCCCTGAAAGCATTCCAGTGGAGTCTGCTGAGTGCTGTTGTCATCATGGAAAACTGAATACACAATAAAATTAAATATATGCACATAGAAATGGGCATGAATACAATGGAATAAACAGCAGAAAATACAACAAAATTTTGTTGTACAAAAAACCTACAGTGTTGGATTGAACAATTTATGTTCTCATTCTCATATRGATTAGTACAGGGAGGTAGAGGTGCTGAATTAAGAAATCAGGCATCCTGGTTCTGTTCACTGCTCTTTCACATGGTTCTGATATTGCCAGAGCCAAGGCACCTCTGGAGGAGGATCTGTCCCTCTCTTAGGAAAAGCACCTCAGAGAGACAGCATTTATCACCTTCTGAAGGGATCTCTCTCTGAGGACTGCATGTAAAACAAGCTTACAGCAGATGCTTAACTTGTACATGGCTGAAGTTAAGGGAGATGAATTCCTTTTCTGCATTAGTCTGTGTGCTTGGAAAATTGAAGATAATGACACTTCACTCTCTCAGAGTGCTCCTCTGAAAACCACTAGTGTAGGTATTGCAGTAAAAATACTCTGAAGAGGCACAAAGTGTTCTGTAAGAAAAGAGTTTTAAATTAAGAAGCCCAAAGCTCCACAAGTTTTGGGAAATATATTTCCACTGGAGGAGAAATGGCAGGAATTATCCAAAAGAGCTTGTTTTGAACAGCACTGAGTTATAAGGAAGTTCATCCCTCTTAAAAAACATCTTCAAGTTCAACTCTGTAAAAACAAGAAGCCTTGGCTGTAGATGCATGCAGAAGCACATCATACATGCCAAGGTATCCAGTGTAATAAAAATATATCAAATATTCCAGGGTAATGGAAAACACAGGCTGTCATTGGTTTGTAAGAGAAGTTACMACAGCAGAGCCTTGTAGGAATTCTCATCAGACTGAAATGAGTGGGCATTGTACCAACATAAATGTTTATTATTCATAGCAGTTWTGGGAATACACTTTTTAAACCCTTCATCATTAGCCTCATTCACAAAATCTGTTCATCTGCTCCTCTGAGGGTGCTRCAGCCCAGACTTCCTCCCCAGCCCATGTGCAGCCCAGCTTCCTTTTCCCTCCTAGACAAAAAGGCACAGTCTGCTCCATGTGAGGGTTCACTTTCAGCAGCCATTTATCTATTTATGACATTTATTTGACAAWTCAAATGACATACGAGAAAAGGGCTTTGAATCTCAAAATGGATCATTTTCAACCTGTGATATTGTCAAGGAAGACCTAGTTAGTAACTAAAAGTMATTAGTGATTTTGCATCAAAGAGGAATATTGTCCTTGGACCACGATTCTAGCCTGTTTCTTACCATTCAACAATTTACTTTTGATTTCAAGGTTATTCATTTTTTTGGTTTTTTTTTTTAAAGTATGCCTTTCTATAGAGGTAGAATARACAAAATCCTGCAGAAAACTGCTGCATCTTTCCAACAGCAATATCCTCCCTCACAAATGATACTTTAATATGATAATCTAAACTAAAGCTTGCAAAAAGAAAACCAAACCTCCAAAACTGTCCAGCAGTTCAGCAAATACCCCTTCATCCTGAAGAGAGAAGGCCCCACATGGGGAAGGGACGAGGTGGCTCCACACCAGGGTGTTGTTCTGACTCTGCTGGACAGAGGGTGTGAGACAGGAATATTCCTGAACCAGAATATTCCTGACAAGAATATTCCTGAACCAGAATATTCCTGACAAGAATATTCTTGACCTGCTGCAGGCATGTGGCTGTACTCTCTGAGCCAGCTCCCCTCAGCTCAGGCCCTCTCAATACCCCTGAATTTGTCCTTATCTCCTCCCTGCTGTGAAATRCCATCCCTCAGCTTAAACCTCACTGAGCAGAATTTAAGCCAAGGCACATGGCCTTARTTTGGGCACATGAGGAGGAAGCTCCAGTCAGTTACTGAGAGCAAACTGGGTCAGCCACCCCRGGTTTGAAAATTATTTGAAAAATTATGAACTATTTAAAAAAGCTTATGAACGGTGTGAGTTTCTTTTCTTAAGTAACTTTTGCAAGGACACGAAGTGAAAGGCTGAGTCTGAGGGACATTTGGCTGTCCTTGCACTCTGAAAGTAAAGGCACTCCAGGGTACACGAATCCTCTGGGAATATTGCTAATTTCATCCAATCATGTCTTTTATTTTCCATTTGTCTAAGTGTATGGCCAACTGCCTTCTCACAGCCTGAGACCTAAAGCTCTTTCATCACCTCTTAGCTCATTCCACTGGCAAATTGGCTTCAAGCTACTCAGTAAGTTCTGCCAAATCATATCAACCCCACTAGAGAGRCAAGATGAACTTTATCTTTTATATTTGCATAAGGGTTCTCAAAYTGGAAGGTTGCTAGGTCGATTGAGAACTATTTGTGGTCAAGTTTTTGTGAAATATAATCTGTCAAACCCATCAGCCTAATTATGGGGGTTCAGTTTCTGCCAAGTTATAATTAACAGTCTCACAGTGATCTCAAGTGCTGTGAGAGTTCATTTTGAGATGAAACTTGGCCCAAAAGACCCATGTCCAGGACTGTTATTTTTGCAAATATGCTTTATAATAGGATAATTCTAATAACTCTGAACTAATCTTTTAAAGACATTTAAAATTATTTGTCTATTTCTAGCAGAACTGTACATTTCAAAGTGTGGATTCCTGTCATTTCCAGTACTGGAAGTGACAGAAATTTGGGGTCATCTCTGTTGCTTAGTCCCTTATGCAAGGATCAAGGGWCAGGATCAAATGACAAAGTATAATYACAGGAAATTAAGCTAAATGCCAGGTAGGATGCAAACAGGGAATGGGATCCCTTCTCTTTGCTTGCCCTTAACTTGGTCAGCTATGAGCAGTTATTTGAGAGCAAATAACTGCAAAGTAAAAGTAATATCAGCCCCCCTTAAGGGAAGAGCTGAGGATTTCCAGTGCTGGGCAGAAAGCTCTTTGTAAGTTAGAATTAAACTATATCAGAGCAATTTACAAAAAGGTAAACTCAGGCATTTAATTCCCTATCTGGAGAACTGGATACAGTAAAGAAGCTGAAATTAATCTGCATTTATCATCTCGTGCTATTAGGGCTGGCAAGGTAACCTGCTCCTGTGTAATTGGACTAATAGCTGTGGTTCATTAACATCATTAAATCAGCACTGCCTGGTAAACTTCCCTTTTATCTCACAGCACTGCCTTATTCACCCTGGTGAAAGGGACTGCTTTCCTGGAAGCACATTCTTCCACATCATGTGGAATCAGGCATGGACACAGACCAGTCTGGGGCAGCCCTGGTTGTTTCCATGAGGAAGAAGCTGAGATTGCTGGGTTTAAAGAGCAGGGAACCAGTGACTGCTGCGCTGGGGCTGGCGATGGCTGTGAGTGATCCTGGACAGCACAGAAACCCCAAATCCACAGAAACACTCGTTAATCTGGCAGGGAAAAAATAAAACAGAAAACACAGCTGTAACAGAGGAAAAGAGCAGCTTGATCTGCTTTGTCATAGGGTGTCTCAAAATGAAGATTTTCCCTTCATTGGCTTCTTTGATGGTAAAGGATTACAAGGGGAAAGCACCTCCTCACATTGTGGCTCTGCCTTCCTGATGAGTCTGCAGTTTGTCAGGCTGCAATTGGCACAGACTACATTATCCAAGGAGATGCTGCACAAGGAAAGAGGGCTGGGCATGCTTAGAGGCACGGAATGATGAGCAAGATGCAAAAAAAAAAAAAAAAAGAAAACACAGGCCCAAGGAGTGCTTGCCTCACTTGGTCTTTATTTGAGATTTGGTGCATCTCTTTCCCAACAATTTGCCCTTATAATTGAAGCAGCGATGGGTGAAGAGAAACCCTCAGCTCCTGCTGGGGCTGCCTCTGTTTTTCAGCTGTAACTGTCCTGCCAAGGTAAAGCCTTCTAAATTCCCCACGCCTGAGTTTAGTTTTTTGTGAGTCGTGAATATTTATTTCCTCAACAGGGGATGCCATACAAAAGGAACWTCACTATGAAGTGAAATTACGTAGAAATTGAGGAACATGAAAATCAGTAAAATAGCCATGAAAGCCCTAAGTAGAAGGCACAAGGAGAGAGGAGAAAAATCTTGCTGAGTAGAAAGACCCAAAACACTGGAGAAGAGGTCAGATGGGATGATCACCACCAGTAGCTGTTTACCAGTTTATTTCCTGTTATTTAATCACTGAAAGTGTTGCCAAACATTGGAGCAGGCTGCCCAATGAAGTGGCTGAAGCACCGGCCCTGTTGGTGCTCACAGGATCTGTAGATGTGGTGCTCAGGGATGTGGTTTAGCACATGTGGACTTGGCAGTGCTGGAACAATGACTGGATTCCATCTTCTCAGAGGTCTTTTCCAACCCACACAATCCGATGATTCTGTGTTTTCCTCTGCCTCAACAGCAAACCCCAGTCACCAGACAGTATACTGTCGATGTTGATGTACATTAGACACAAAAATCATGGTTGCATCAGTGATGTGGCCATGAAGCCTCTTCTTTTGTTAGCCACAATAATGACAAAAAGCATAATTATGGTCATGCCAAACAAAATGTCACTTACACCAGTCTTGTCAAAGTTTTTTTATGTCATTTACTTTGATTAAAGGTTTGTCAGTGGAATTGCTGCCAGGACTTTCATTCTCTGAAACAGTCAATACTGATAAAACATAAAAATGCCTCTGTCTACATGTCAATGCCTTCTTTCCAGGAAAAAAAATTGTGACTTGTTCTGTTCTTCATCTGTTTTTCTATGAAGTTCATTTAAAAGCCTGAAATAAGAGCAGCCTGCTGAGATGAGCTGCTCTGACCCTCATCCTGGAGAGTGACAAGGGTTTCAGAACGTGAAGGTGATATCCTCCAGGATCTTGCTGAACTGGTGCCTGGATGGCAACAATTAAGCAGCTTAATTAGTTCTGGCACTGCCAGGACTCAGACTTCATGAACCAGAAGCCCAGAAGAAGATGTGGCCCAGGGTGGGAAAATAAAGTCCCAGTGATTGTCAGCATTCTTTRCCTGATACCCAGAGCAGCTCATCCTGTCAGTGGTCACTGCCCTGTGCTGCCCTATGGGCCTGGCACTGTGGTCCTGTGCAGATTTCTCTGTACAGAACTATTTCTCTTCAGAGTTCATGGCCTGCACCCAGAAGATGTTGAATTTCATATAACATGACTTTCAGTCCCTAAAAGTAATCAGCTATGCTCTTGTATCCCGTTGGTGCAATAATAAACTAAAAAAATAGTCAAATTCGTGTACTTGTTGCAAACTAGGCCATGATAAATGCCTAAATGCCATGGATGCTAAATTGGAGGTGGCTTAACTCCTTTTATAGGTATTTGCTCTCCAGTGGAGAAGACCTTTTCTTTCTATACATTTCTTTCATCAGCTACCATGATTTTATAGATCAGCTTTACCTGGACAAGGCTATTTCTATTTTAAACTAGTATCAAAAATCCTTCCCTTCCCTTCCCTTCCCTTCCCTTCCCTTCCCTTCCCTTCCCTTCCCTTCCCTTCCCTTCCCTTCCCTTCTGATAAATGTGTTTGTCACCAGGTCCTTCCAGCCACCTGAGAGCAGCCACGGGACTGAGAGAGGCAAAGGCTGGGTTGAAGCAGCAGGAAATTCTCTTTATTATGACCAACCCCTGGGGCTCCRTGCATTTGTTTCTTCTCTCGGTGCTCTCCATGTGCCACCTGCAGGCTGAAGCCACCGAGTGGCCRCACGGGGCTGTTCCCAAAGTGCACAAGGCCAGCCTTGAATTTCTTGTAATTCCTRAGCATAAGCAAGGTCCAAAACCTTCACATACCCTACAAATTCAGGATCAAAACAAGTCTCTTCATTTCTTTTGCTATCATCTCCATGAATAGGCTGCAGATTCCTCCTTTTCGGGTAGGCACAGGATTGAATTAATCCAACTTTCCTCAGATCACATCTCAGAGCAGGAATTCCAGTTTCAAGGCTGTGCACATTTGCATGGCTTTGTCTTTTGTTGGATGGGAAGGGAAGGAAGGCTGCTACTCCTATCACCAGCTACCATGCAGTTCTCCCCACAGGATAATTTCCACTCAGAAGTTCAGAGTGGAAAAAGCTGTCTGGCAGTGAATACTCRGACTGTTCATTAAGGAAAATCCTGGTGAAGAGACCTTGTGTCTCGCTGTGATGAAAAGTTAATGAAACACGCGCAGCATCCCTGCGATCTGCAGCTCATTTTGAGAGAAGCTGATCTCACACAGATGCATCTGARGCTTTTGGTGAATGTTTCACAGGARTTGTGACCCCAGACCTGGCAGGAAGCAGGGAAGGGAGCAGTTAAATTGCCAGGTGCACTCAGGGAACCAGGGCAGTGAGGAGCAAAAGAGGTCCCTTGAAATTTTTGAATGAGAAACAGGACTCCAATAGGAATGTAAACATGAGGATTTAAAATCTAGTCCTGGCTATCAGCTCTAAGCAAATGAGCAGCTAATTAGTTGAAAGAGAGTCTAACTAAGGTACTAAGATCCAGTGAAGAACATGATCCTATTTATGGTACTGCTACTAGAATGGCAGAATAAAATGTTGGTTAGCACACATTTTGCAGGCTGTTGTTTGTCTGAGAAGCTTTCTGTGGTGTCTCTGTTAAACCCGGCTTGCAAACCAGTCAGTGCAGGGTAGAAAAGGAACAGGTAGTGTGTGTCACATGGCTCAATCCTAGTTTGGGTAGCAAAGAGATCAGAAAGTCAGATAAATGCTGTCTAGGGAGCAGGGGGAATCTCCAATGCTACCAAATACTCTGATTCCGAAAACTTGTAGTTAAATTTGCTYCAAAGCTCATGCTGCCATGTAACAYAACCTAAACCAAACCTTAGCACTGAATGCTTTAGAGTTTACAATTGCTTTTTCAGCTGTGCATAAATTATGAATGTGTTTTGCCGTTCTGGATTATAGAGTTAATAAGACTCAGCCTGCTTGGAAATTGGTTTGTCTGTTTGGGAAGGCAGGGCATGTGTGATACTCGAATGGATAACTTGAATGGATAACCAACGGGCTCACAGCTCTGGAAATAACACCCCCTGACAGCGCTTGGGTAGAGCAGCCCTTCACCCAGGGAAAGGCACTCAGCCTTGCTTTTGCAACATCACATGCCCTGGCTGCCCTAGCCAGTGAGGCGCTTTTCCCTGTTTCGCCAAGCCCAGTGGAACAGCTTTCCATGAGGAAAATCCTTCCCAAGGAGCTCATTCCTCCCTGTGCCTTCTGGTTGTGCAATATCTCAGATGCATCAGGTGCAGGTTTCCTAAAATTCTGAGTCACTCACAGGCACGAGTTAACCTGGAAATAGCATGAAATGCTGAGATGGTGGAAAATAAAAGTGAAAACTACAGAATCTGAGGAAAAGTTCGTTTCCTGTCTCTATGGCACTCTGTCCTTATAGGATGAAAGAGCACCTGGAGTTCACACAAGTCTTTTCTGCACACATGGTAGATGCTTCCAAAATAAGATTGACATGAAAGACAGAATTCAAGGTGAAATAAAGTCATTATGGCTGTGTATTCATTTAGTCTATTACAGTGCATAGCAAGGTCTGGTGTTCTTGCAAGGTTCCCTTTCCACTGGTGACTTAGTTTTGATAAAAACAATGCACAAAATGGGTGAGTTTAGTGGGTGTACTTAAAGATTCAAGAGTAAAACACAGAAGTAATCAAAAGGTAAGAGGAAGTAAAAGGTGGAAAGAGAGCGACCAGTTAGCTGGCAAGAATGGATCTGCTCAGCAGCTCCCAGCTACACCTGCAAGAGCTTTGCTCTGGAGGTTTTCCCTTGGAATCCTCTTCCCTTGAGCATTACAGGCCTCAGGAGTCTCAACAGCCCCCTGGCAGAGCAGGTAGGTGCCTGATTTCCTCTCCTGATTTTTTTCTTGTTCTTGAAATTCTCTTTTGCCTGCTGGCAATTATTTGCTGCTTCCAGACACGCTTTGTAAAGCCATGATGCCACTGGGGAGACATTGGTGAAACAGCCTCAGAAGTGTTGCTGACCTGATTGCAAAGTATCTTATTAACAAAAACAGGACTTTTTCCCCCTCCCTGCTCAGCCTACCAGCAGGGTTTCTGCACCATCACTCGGTGTGTGGGAGAGGAATCCAGACACTGCTGCATTACTCACTGGCCTGAACAGAGAAAGCSTCTCCATATGTTTTCCTTAATGTGTGTGTACACATTACAAACTGAACTCCTGAATCAGTTGCTGATTTTCTAGTAGTGATAAAGGGATCAGAGTAGGCTGGCTCTGTCACCAAGAAGGAAAATTAATTTACTGACATCTAATTTTTTTCTTGGTATTCATGCTAACATTTCTGATGGGCATTTCAGCCTAGATATGCAAAATTATTRCAACCAAGCTAACACAAATCACAAATCTGCTCTGGAAGGCATTGTTGTGATCTGTCTTCTTTTCATCCTTCATTCCAAGTTTCTGTTATTGTAGTGTGTGTTCATGGTCTGTTTTATTCAACTGTAGTACCAGATACCTGAGATTCAAATGCCATTAATCCATTCACATACAGTTATCCTAAATACAAAGCAGCATTGTATTTAGGATACATTGTGCACACCAAAGGAGTGAGTTTAATTACCTTCAGTAGATTTGAATAAAGCAGTCAGAAGGAGGTAATTGCTCAGGTAAGAAAGGAGCTGGGTTTTACAGAGGAAATAYCTTTTTAATGGGAAAATGAACACTGGAGAACACCAAGAGTGCACTTGTTTGATTTGAAAAGCAAAGATAAAATTATGCTGGATGAAAA
Organism: Malurus melanocephalus; assembly: GCF_030028575.1. Lineage (NCBI taxonomy): Eukaryota > Metazoa > Chordata > Aves > Passeriformes > Maluridae > Malurus > Malurus melanocephalus. Next base: position 150,557 of record NW_026623957.1, read on the forward strand.
AGACCATTTCTTGGGAAAGAAACCTATTTTTTCAGTGTATGGAAGACCAAAACTTGTGGTCTGGCACTGATGATGACAATGAAATGGCTTTCAAGGAATAGATTTTCCCTGTGCAAGGTTTAAAAGCAATAACACAGGAAATGGAGACATTAAAATAATGTGGTTTCTGAGAGGCAATAGGTGTTCAGAGGGGAGATTCTGGAGGCAGTGACTCAGRTTTGTGAGCAGCTGCTGGTGCTGGACAGGCTGGGAACACCCTGGCAGAGGCTGGTGAGGTGTCCTGACTGCCAAGCCCAGCAGCACACACAGGATGGACCAGGCTCTGCTCTGTGGGGCTCAGCAATGGGACAGGAGGCAAGGGGCAGGAACTGTGCCCAGGAAATTCTACCTGAACATGGGGAAAAATTTCTTTCCTGTGCAGAGACAGAGAAATGGGACAGATTGTCCAGAGAGGGTGTGGAGTGTCCCTCACTGGAGATATTCCAGAGCCATCTGTGCTGTGTGCTCTGGGATGATCCTCCTTGAGCAGGGAGGTGGGACCAGGTCACCCATGGGGATCCCTCCAACCTGGCCCATTCTGTGACTCTSTAAAAACCTTGAGAACCCCCAGCATAAAAAACAGCCTCCAAATGGGCACTTGGGGGCAGTGGTTGCTCGGCTGTAAAGGAAGGCAGGAACAATTCCCCAGCTGCTGGGCAGGAGCTGAGTGAACACGACCTTAGGCAAACATCTGGTGGTGAAGGCGGCRTGGGCCAAACCCTCAGGTCTTGGARRRCTTCAGTTTTYGAAAACACCTTAATGTGCTGTCACAGCCCTGAGTTATGAGGTGATTCTTTGGTTTTAACTTGCCTTCATTTCTCAGGGCAGCATGTACGCAGGAAAGGGCTCTGGAAAAAAAAGGAGGGTGCTGTCTTTCAGAGTTTGTCTGTTCCTTTTTATCTCTTAGATGGGCATGGTTTTTCACAGAAGGAGAGGAGAAGTCTGACTCAGAGAAGGCTACAGGTGACATTGGTGCCAGGACCTGCTCCAGTGGATATTGGGATGGAYGTTCTGGTTTTTAAGTGTCTCAATGAACACATTATTTAATATCACCTCTTTAAACATTATTGAACTCCTTTATTTCCTTCAGACTGGTAAATGCCAAGAAGAGGAGAACCTAACCCAGGAAACTGTGTCCTGACACACCTCAAAAAAGCAGAGCGAGAAAATAGGGAGGTGGGACTAGAKGATCWTTAAGGTYTCTTCCATCCCAAACTGTTCTATGATYCTATGAAAAAGGAGATGGATTCCAAAATTGCTAATTGTCTTCACAAAGTCCTCTGAAAAGTGCATCACACCAAGGCTGTGGAAGKTTTTCAGCATGACTTTTCCACTGTAAAAAAAAAAAGAGATGCACTTGGCATGGTTTGTGTGGGTAACAAAGAGAGGGGGGCACAGATGTGCACAGACAGATGTGACTGCCCCTACACTCACCTCAGCTGGAGTCTGCTGGCCACCAATGATTTTTGATCCTCAATACCTTCTGTCTGGGAAACATTGCTCACTGCCCACGTCAAAATGCCTTTTCTTCCACCAGGGCTTCCTCAGGAAAAGGACCGGGATGGAAGTAAGAAATTGTCAACCATACAGTAAAGAGGCATGATGCGTGAGAAATTAGGACTTCTTTAAAACTTCAGGGAAAAACATAATAAAGTTGTTAGGATTTTGTCACAAAGTGTTTTATTAATTATAATTTCAGTGTTCAAATGGAAAACTAAGACAAATGTCAAGGCCCAATTCTTCAGAATTATTCTGAGGARGGAAAAGCAATCCAATGAAAATAAGCATAGAAGATTTCCATGCTCCAGCCCTATCAGAAATTTGGGATTAATTTTAACATGCCATGATTTAGTGGTGCAAACAAATAGCACAGAGAAGATTTATGGTGYTTTATAATTTAATTTTGTTCCTTTTATTTTATGCCAAATTGCCTAAACTCTGTCATGCATTAGGACATGAAAAAGCACAACTGTCAAAATCAAAGCACAATGTGAATGGAAAAAACTCTTTAAAATTAAAATAATGAGATATCTTCATCCACCTCTTCTGAGATCTCGCTTTCATAATTACATAAGAAAGAGTGAATTAAGTCTTCAGCTGTAAAACAAAACTCCTTTTTTAAGATATATTAAATTTGTCATGTTTTATGCACAAATCACAGCTGCTAATTTCATGCATTATTCAATTTTTTAATAATCTAGGTTTTGACCCTCTCAGCTTGTCAACCAAGTGAAGGAGCACAGTGTTTCACATGAAAGAAACTGTAGGAGAAAGGCTGGAGAAGCACGGCCTTCAGGGGTCTTCCTGACAGAAATCTTGATGAGCTCCCAACATTTATTTAACAGGAGAGCAGCTGGAGGTGCCCAGTCTCATTTCAGGGAGCGTGCAAAAGGCAGGAGTGAGATGTRCTCTGAGCAGAAGGGCTGCAGGACCTGGCTCCTCCTGCAGCCTGGCTTTGATGTTGTTTTTCTTTAGAGGCAAACACAAGTGGAGAGATTGACAGAGCTAAAAGATAACCCAGTATCTAATTCAAAGACTGTTGTTTTCCACAGGGTTTGCAGCAAACTGAAAATCTATTTGTTTGCTCTGATAGTTTTAGGAGCTATCCTTCTTGCAAGGTTAATTTTATCTTTCATAATTTCCAAATGGCATTAAAAATGAGAACTTCCTTTGGTCAATCAGTTCACCACATTCCTCAACAAAGGATTGGATACGAAAGGTTGTGACCTAATCTTGGTAAATTCAATAGAGACTGCCATCACTGGGGTCAGTTCTAAATCTATCTACATGCTGCCAGAGAAAAGCATGGAAAGTTTGTAGCTATTCAACTTCCATCMGTCACAACTTGGTAATAAAGCAGAAAAAACAAAAAAGAAAGAAAAAATTACTCTGACATAATCGTGTTTTGTTGGCTGAAGAAAAATAGGGGGGTAATTAATAATACATAATGCAGAATTAACAGTCCTTAATAATTTCCCCCTGAAAATGGCAGCAAAGATCTGGGTTTTGCCATTTCTGCATTGTCCTGAGCAGGTCATTTACCTGTCTGCATTGTAAAATTAACTTTCCTCAATTAATGCCAGTATCAGTTCTTTTGTTCTAATCAGACTGTTCCAAAAAATGCAATAAGCAATGTGGGATTAGCATTAATTAAAAAAAAAAAAAAAAGAAAAAGAAAATAGACCCAAGCATATTATGCCTGCTGGGCTTTTTGCTGTTACAATTCCACTTCGACCTCCACTATTAATAAGGCCCTGGGTGAAATTGGTTTCTTTGATGATAGAAAAAACACTGATGTATTTCTGGAGGATTTTATTTCCTTGCAGAAACTGGAATCAGCTGARCAATTGTGTGGATGCAATGGAAGGCAAATGTCAGAAGGAGTGTGTGAATCCTTCCCTCTCAAATCATTTAACAATGGCAGTGCTCATGTACACAGCCATCCAAAAGGGGTAGAAATCTCACAAACCTGGATACCAGAGTAGACTGAAATCCTTTGCTTTTTAGTGCATCAGCTGAATGGAGATGTGGATGAAAGAGCCTGGAGGAGAACAGAAGATGAAGTGCAAGGGCCAGCTCACATTTAACACACACACAACATGCAGCACCTTCCTCTCAGAAGCYAAAGAAGCTGTTCTGAGTGAGCTGCAGCCGATTCCCAGCTATGGCTTTGACTGCCACAAAAAGTGTGAATTTAATCCCTTCCAGGTGGCAGGGGTTTGTTGACTGGAGACAGCTTTGAGGAACAGAGCACTTGAGTGTTTTGTATGTTGATGTTTCATACCCAGGTAGAGAAGAGATGACAAAACTGCCTCAAGTTTGGGTTTCACACGCTGGATGAAAAGCACTGGAGAGGTTTCATTATTACTGCTCTTCAAAAGCTCTCCGTTGTGCAGCCTCGCTGAACACGACACATTCAAACCATCACGAAAGAAGAGTTGTGATATTTCACACATAGSGTAAGGAAATGAGTAAATGAGACACCACTGAGACACCTCTCTGTACCTGAGAGGCTCTAAATTGTCCTCACTGTACTGCTGCAAGAAGAGGGAGTGTGAAAGAAAAGCTGCKCAGAGGAAATGCTAAGGACAGAGCCCTCTCCAGCCAGAGAGTTTTCAGGTGCTCAGGCAGGCATCATCCCACCTTTGCTGTGATCTGCAGCATCTCCTGGTGCTTTCCAGGCCAGGTGGCCCCTTATTATAGTGATCAAAAGGAGGTCACATTATTCTGTGTCTAAAACCAATCCTCTATTGCATCCCCTCCTCTTTTTCTCAGGAAAAAAAAAATAAAAAGTTGTTTTAGAAAGCTATGACCATCATGCATTGTTTCCAAGGACCAAACACTGCTTGCAGACAAAGGCAAAGGTCTGGGCAGGGATTGAGAGAAATGCTGTTTGTTGACTACTGGCAATACYCTCAGTGCACCAATGGGCCCCTCAGGATGCCTTTGGAACACAGAGAACACCTAAGAAAGCATGGATTGAGCTCAAGGAAGCCATGAGGATAAAGCAGAAATATGTCATCTCCCTCTGAGCAGCCTCTGGCTCCAAAAGGCTTTGAGGMACCCCAGTTCTTCCCACAGCCTTTGCTGTGCCAGCTCAGCTCCCAGAGCGCAGCAGCCTCCRTGGGACTGGATCTGTTCTGTGCAGGGCTGCAGGCTGGCCTTGCACCATCACCCAGAAAAAAACTTAACTCTTCAAGAGAGTTGTTGCAAACAGTATGATCCTGGGACCAGAACTCTGTAAATGAGGTTTCGAAGAGGGGCATGGCATTTGTGAGTGCTGYAACATGAGAACAAATGAAGCATATAAACCATTTATTCTCATCTGTTGCAGGAGCTGCCCTACATAAAAGCCAGATCACCTTTGGTCAGTGCCAGAAGTATTTGTAGAAAAARTAATATGGGCAGTCCTAGGATCACTGCGCCTCTTTTTGAAAACACGTGTGTTTATTTCTGTTCCCAGATTTAGGACAGAGAAGTAGTTTGAGAACACTCACAGGACATCGTGGTGCAAACGCAAGACCATGGTTAGGCAAACCAAAGTGCAGTTAAGTGAAATTTTGGAGAACTATATGTTTGATTAACTAGTTTGATAGCATTCCTAGGGAATGAGCCCATGCTTGCAGTGTTGTGATTTACTACCCAAATACAACAGGTGCTTACARTCCTGAGCACAATGGTTCCCTTCCAGTGAAACAAAATCCAACACATATCTTGGCACTCTGGCTGGTGGCTCCAGAGACATTTCCTGACAAGAATCTGCCTCAAGTGCTTCATGCAAGATGCATGTGACAGGGAAGGAAGRCTTTCCTCAGGTCTGTCACAGTTTTGGACCTGCATTCTGTGAGAGATACATTGCTTGGTGCCAGCACTAAAATGAGTGTGGCATTTGTATATCTCCTCCCTGTCTCTCTCTCTCTCTCATATTGCCAAACCAAATGGGAAAGGTACTACAGGGAGTAACTTTTCMATCCAATTTTTCCAGATGTATCATCTTTATCACTCCAGCATGAATCTTTTTTGCTCTGCTGAGGCTGCACCATCAGGGACAYCATGCCTTCTCTCTTCTAGCCCTGTGTTTGTGTGTCTGGCCTACCAACAATCTTGTTTCTCCCTGACCATGCTAGATGATGCTGATTGAGATGAAAATTAAGCACAACAGTGCTCCAAGTGGTTCCCATCACAAAACCATTCCAAGGATATCAAGTGGGTCTCCAAGGACAGGGGTGTGTTGTCTCCCAGAGGCTGTGATCCCACTGGGGGCTGCTCACAGTGAGGAGTTGCTTGTGGGGCACTCACCAAAAGCACAGCAAGTTCTGGCTCCAACTGTAGCTACAGAAGTAGCCCCGCTGTAGGAAGAGTCTTCTCTGGGGGCTGGGTGATGCATCAGGGAGGAGGGAGCAGAAGAAATCTCTTCTGGGAGCCTCCTTGGCCTGGGAGGGCTGTTCTCTGCTCGTGCAGTGTAAAGATGCGATGTGATGTGATGTGATGCGATGTGATGCGATGCGATGTGATGTGATGTGATGTGATGTGATGTGATGTGATGTGACAGTGTCGCAGCACCAAAGCCCTGCAGTGCCTCAGCTGTGCAAAGTGTGGGTGCTGCCAGGGGGAGGGGCAGGTGTGCCAAAGGATGTGCCCAAAGGCATCCCAAGGGATGGGCACGGTGTTGCAGGATCCACCCCAGGGGCTGGCTGGTGCTGGAAGGGAGGGGAAAGAGGCGTGAGCTCAACACTGTTTGTTTCTAGAGTTCAACATTGTTTATTTCTGCACGGTTTGTTTCAGGAACTTCTGCAGTGGCATCCCTAATGCATCTCTTGGATACCTTTTGCTACTAAATTATGTCAGTCACACAGGATCCGAAGATCATCTTACTTGTTATCAATATCAAGCTGTTAAAGCCCAAATTGCATAAAGGAATTGACACTTCAGGAATCAGATCATGAAATCAGTGTAATAGGAGAACACTGTTTGCATTCAGGTCAGGTCTCTGAAGGTCTAACATGGATTTTAAGTTCTGCAGCCCGTGCCTCCTGCTTGGACCTGGCAGGATGAGGTGCTGAGCCTGCMAAAAGCCCCCAGTGGAGATGTGAACAGCAACAAAAGTGCTGAGAAGAGAATAGAGGCAGCCTCCTGGAGGAGGATGGGAGRGGCTGGTGCAGGAACAGAAGACCCYKTTCTCAYCCAATGACATCCAGTGCAGAGCAGAAATGTCTTTCCTTCTCACCCTTTGAATGTTCTGTGTGGCCACAGGAAAATGTCTTTCRTACAAYACACTTCACTGAATCACTGAAAMCTCTCTGAAMACAAATTATAATCASCAAGGTTYTCCATAACCCCTTTGACAATGAAAMGTTGCTTRYCTGAATGCTGGCAAGCCTCCATTCCCTCCAGAACTTTGCAAATGGTAATAAGGTGGAGTCTGGGGAGAGGTTGTGGGGTTGTGAGRTGTTTTTTTCCTTCTTTTCTATTTTCCTCAGGGAGGAACTTCCTGTGCAGCAACCAAGGTAGTCACTGGTGTTCAGTCTGCTACACTTCCTGAGGCCAGCCATTAATAGGACATTTGGCTGCACAACAGATGATTTGAATGCTCTTATTTGAAGGGCAAATAGTCATGATTATCTTTTTGTAGACACAGAGAATATTTTAAAGAAGAATTTTAGTCTGCCTTCTGTGTAGTGCAGAATAAAGGACACAAAATATAGGATCCCTGTAGGTACAAAATTGTTCTTTTATGTTTTAACACTATTATATTTAGAATTCACCTTGGTTTTCCTTTTCCATTTTTTTTCACTGTTTTTGTTCTCTTAGCTAGTATCAARAGAGGATATATTGCTGCAAGTAAAATAAAACCTTTTATCTAGGACTTCTCCATGCTCTAAAACTGCAGTTTGGCAAGCCCAAGTGGCAGTTAGGTAAGGGATACAAACCACCAGTTAATGAGCAGTTCTTCATTAAATTCACTGCASGAGGAGCATAAAGTTCACTTGGTTCTCCTGTCCTTCAAAAACATAGCCTTGAAATTCCCTTTTGAATAAGTTTTCATTTTTTGTTAGTCTAAGTTTTTGTGGCTGTGTTTTTAAATTCTTGGTGTCACAGCTGGCATAGAAAAAAATGAACGTGGTTTTATGGTTATGTATTTTGTAATTCACAAATTATATATRACTTGTATATGTGACAAAAAGAAATGGACAATGGAACAAAGTCGAGTCAGAGACGAGTAACTTTAGCCCTGTTTAACATCTTCATTCATGGTCTGGATGACGSGGCAGTTTGCCCTCGGAGAGGATGCTGATGACACCAGACTGGGAGGAGAGGCTGATGGGCCAGAGCTGTGCTGCCAGGGCTGAGCACGAGCCAGCAAAGTGCCCTTGTGGCAAAGAAGGCTGGCAGGACTCGGGGCTGCGTTTGGAGAGAGATGCCAGTGAAGGCAGGAGATCCTTCCCCTTTGCTCGAGCCCTGGAGAGGCCACACGTGAAGCACWGGGTCCAGTTCTGSGCTCCTGAGTGCAACAGAGATGCAGACATAGTGGGGAGAGTCCAAACAACACCAGAGGTCTCTTCCAAGCTCAACCATCCTGTGATTCTGTGGGTGAGCTGCACATGACAAACAAGAGTTGGGATTTTCAAGATCATGAAAAACAGACAAACAGAACCTACTCCAATATATGTCCAACACCTATCAAAACCAAACTATCCTGTTGTAACCATCTACTGTTCTGTCACTATTGTATGAAAATGAATATGAAGAAACAGCAGAGAGATTTCTTGAAGGCTTCATGGTCATAAAATCATAGCAACACAGAATATCCTGAGCTGGAAGAAACCCATCAGGATCATCACGTGGATCTCTTGCGTTAAGTCCAACTCCTGGCCYTGCAAAGACAGTCCTAAGAGMCACATCCTGTGCCTGAGAGCTTTGTTCAAATGCTTCTTGACCTCTGGCAGGCTTGAGGCTGTGACCACATCCCTGGGAGCCTGTCCYTTTACTGCTGAAGCCACCTGCCACAGGGAAGGTTCAAAATCACCTTGTGTTCAGCTCTGCAGAGAGCAGAACTTGCCCTGTTGGATTCACTCCTTTGAACTCCAGCCCAGCTGCATCCCCTGTGTCCATCACAGTGGAGCTGTGGATTGTCTTTGCACGTCTTGTACTTCTGACAGCAGAGGTCCTGCACCGCTGTTCAGCATCTGGAGGAAAACTGAGCCCAGCTCAGCCCTCTGAGGCTGTACTACCATGGCTGTACTGTGAGTGTTATTGCTGTGACGYTCCTTTCCAGGAAAGCAGAAAGCACAGAGGGAGCGGATCCGCTCCGTGAGTCACTTGGCAGGCTCCTGCAGGCCRAGCAAAATGCAGGGCTTTAGCTAAGAGCTGCTTTTATGGGAAATATGGAATGTGACAGTTGCTTGGGTTGGAAGCATCTTCAGTGACTCGGGGCCCAGTTCACCCAGGAGTGGGCATGCTCCTAAACGCCTCCTAGAAAGTGAGGCTGGAATGTTTCATGCCCTTTTGGCCAGGTGTTTGTCCRTCACAGAGCTTGCTAAATCTGTTTTCAGTGCCATGGGCACCCTCTTGTTTCCTTCTCTTCCTCCTGCCCCTTCTTATTAACATTTTCACAAGGTTTCATTTTTTTCCCCCTTAGAGAGTTTGAAAGAAATGAGTAAATGCTTATGTTGCCGTTTTTCATCTGTTTATTTTGGCTGTTTGTTTTTTCTCTGCTTTAGAGACACTGTGGTGCATAAATAAGCTATGACCTGTCATCCCAGATGGAGAGAATGGTACACTATGCATGGAAAATGTTCACTAGTTTTCTTCCTGAAATTTCAGTGATGACATCACATTAAATGATCAGACTTCTTCCTGGCAGAAAGTTTGGTGTACTTCCTTTTTATCATGCAAAGTGTATATGCCTAGACCTTTGCAGTAAACTGAAACCAATTTGGAACACGTATCTTTAAGTCCTTCAAGGTCTGTATCATACCCCGTTGAAACATCTAATTAAGGTTTAATTTCACTGTAGTTTTCAGATACGAAGCAATCACTGTCTCCTGCCCTGCTGATAAGGACTGCAGCTACAAAGACTAACACTCCAAGTGCTAATTTAAAGGCAGAAAAGGGAGGTGGAAGTAAAAGATTTTCCCATTTGAAACCAAACAATTATAAAGCTACAGTGGTTTTCCTGYTGTGACAACCAATGGTAAAAATATAAATGAGAGATGTCCTTGATCTATAGGCTTCACTGTCATTTAAAGATGAAATATTTTTTGTTGGTTTTATGTAGTTCTTTTTTAAAAGGGTTTTTTTTTGTTTCCTTTTTTTAATTTTTTTTTTCTGTTTTGAGGTGGGACTTTTTTATTTCTTAAGCTTGGGGAGGAAAACTAGCAGCAGAAGCAACGGACAGAAAAGCAGAAATTTCCCCCAAGCTGCTCAGCTGGTTATTTTAGCACTTACCTGTGAGCATCCTGCACTGCAGAAGGGATGCCTTTGAGAAGCCATACATAAATGTTTCTTTCAGCAGCTCTGCAGCAGAGGCTCAGCTATCAGGTTTCCAGAACTTGCAGTTAAGCAGGATGTCTGGTGTGAGATGATTTCATGACACAGATCACTATCGGCAAGAAGCTCAGCCGAAAATTACTTATTTCGTTTCCCACAAGACAGGCAATGGAGGCAGGGCTAGAAATGGAGTAAAGCACTGTAGCTAAATTCAGCAAATTCAAATGGGAGCAACTTGCTGACTCCACCAGAGACTGGCTGCTGATTACAGAATTTGAACTAGACTTCCCTCACTGCGTAACACAATGGCTCCTTGGAGCCCTAAGTCAGGATTTTACTAATTAAGACTACATGTCTGAATATGCAGATGTACACACCAATATAGTCAAATTTTGAATTTGTTCTATTAAGTTGGCTTTCCTTGTTTACATTTATTTARGGAAAAGAAGTAAAAACAAAAAATTTAAAAAAAAAGGAGTGGAAAGGGAGGAGAGGCCATAGATTACATGCATTACATGCTGGAAACCTGCAGATATTCTCATGACACATAATAAGTTTAAAAGGCAACAATTAGAAGGTTTGACAACTTAAATACAAATAAATTATCAGAATTTCAACATTAGATGTTTCTGATGCATAAAAGGTACTGTCATTGTGCTTCCCAGTGATCTTTACAGTATTAACACTTTCTTGTCTCAATACTGAAATATTTGCTTACATAAACATTTATTGCAAGGACACACTGAAAAGAAAAGGAGTGAAAAACTGCCCAGATGGGGGAGGCAATGAGACTACAGATAAAAAAGTGTGAATCCAGTCCAGACATTCAGCCCAGGCCTCCATCTACTCCCCTCAGACACCACCTGCAGTCACTGGAAGCTGGTCAGTAYACCTGATGGATCCATCTAACTCTAACATGTACTCAAGCAGGAAAAACACGTAGCTACTCCATAACTGCATCTCTTTCTTACTTACTTTCAATCACAGAACACACATGGTGAGCATCTCAGCCAGGGACAGCTTAAGTGATATGAGAAGAATCCCACCCATGGTGTCCATCAAATGCTCACTGAGCCAGAGCGATGTGTTTTGCATCCTCTAATCCCATTAATTTGTAGCAGATTGTAGGTGTTGTTTGTGACAGTAGAGTATAAAACATCTTTAGGCACATATGTGACTTAAATTGACAATGTGCTTTTAATGTTTGTTTTGGAATAAGCTTATTCACAGTTTGCTGTGCTCCACACAGTGGATGAAAGGCAGGAGATGAAAACCCTACTGTTTATTTACAGTATGGCAAAATATTCTCACTCTGCTCTAAGTTAAAAAGATTATAGAGCAAAAAATAATTGGGGGAGATGGAAGGGTGGGGTGGGAGAGTGGTGAAGAATAACAAAGAAAAATTAAAGGATCCTGTGACAATTTTTAGTTATGGAAGCTGAACTTCTCTTCCTTTGGCCCCAACAGCCCCAGCAATGCAGCTCAAGGTCCTGTGCCTCTGACACCTTCTTGCTGGTTTTGGAGATCCTGTTCTGGAGGAGGGGGGCTGCAGCCAGGCACTGGTGGGGACTTGCCAGGATCTCCAGCCTTGTGCAAAGCAGATTCCTGGCTGTTCCCAGGGATCACACTGCTGGGCAGGCTGGGAAAGCCAGTGGAAATCAATCACCAGGTCCTTGATATGATAAATCCGTGTTCTTTTCTCCTTTGGTGTAAGGTCTGTGCAGGCTCAGAGACGCCCTTGGCTTCATGCAACTCATGAGGCTTTAAACCAGAGCCTGGTCTCAGCTGAGGTCAGGTGTGAGCCCTTGAAGAAACAGTCCTGGCAAGGTTATCTTGTACCAGGAGTGATTCCTGCTTGCCCTGGTGAACCCACCCCTTTGGGATGCCTCACRTTGTGCATTCTTCAGTAAGACATGATTGCTTCTTCTCTTTAAAGTCAGTGTATTATTTCCATCCCCCAAATTCACACATTTTTTTATTTTATTTGGCAGGAGGAAGGACTAAGTGCGGACTGTGGCCAAATAGAATCATGGAATCACAAAATCACAGGATCACTGATTGGCTTGGGTTGGAAGAGACCCTAAAGTTCMTCTAGTTTTGACTCCCCTGCATGCRTAAGTGACACCCTTCACTAGACCCCATTACTCAGAATCCCATCCAGCCTGGTCTTGAACATTTTCCAGAGATGGRGTCCTCCTGTGCCAGTACTCCTGTGGTCAGAACTCCTGTGGTCAACCTGTGCCAGTACTTCAGCACCCTCACAGTAAAGAATTTCTTCCTAATACCTAGTTTAAACCTCCCTTCCTTCAGTTTAAAGCCATTCCCCCTTGTCCTGTCACTGCATGCCCTTGTGAGAAGTCCCTCYCCAATTTTCTTGCAATTGCCCCAGAGTTCAAAAGAARAACAGTTGCAAACTAAAGCAGGTATGGAACGTAGACAGGGTACTCAGCAACCTCAGTCATACCTCAGCCAGGCATTTTCCCCTATAAGTTTTACATTAAAAGTTTATAGGAACTTGCACCTGGAAACTGGGAAGAAGAGGAGCTTGAAGAATTATGTCTGAGATTGGAACAGTGGCTTTCCAGAAGGATCCCCAGATTTGGGCTGCCAGGAGAGGATGGGTTTTGTCAGCCTGGCTGCCTCCTGTCCTCCCACAAACAGAGCACTGTGACCCTCCCAGAGGCCACCCAGCTGCCAGCACAGCCCTGCCAGTGCCACACACAGGCACATCAAGGGAGAAACCAGAGGGAAGCCAGAGGGATCCCTGCAGAGGCTGCTGAAAGCTGTCCACGCCTGGAGTTTGGTGGTGGTCACCAAAATGAGGTGGATTCAAGRAAAAATAAATATCTTGTCAACAGCTTGTTTGTCACACTCGTGGTCGTGTGAAATGCTGAGCCTTTCAGGCTCAGCCAAAAAAAAAAAAAGAAAAAGGTGAAGTGTCAGGGCAATCAACTCAAACAAATCAGAGTTTTTAATTTCCATTACAACCAGGGCAATCAATTCACACAAATCAGAGCTTTTAATTTCCTTTTCAACCATACCTTTTTACATGTGTGTACATTTTAGTTAACCTGAACTGTCATATAAAGACACTTTGAACCTCAGAAAATAGAGTTCTGGTTATATAATTACAAGAAAACTGCATTTCCACAGTTTCAAAAAATTCTCTATCACTGTTCTGAGCAAATGTTTGTATTGCAACCCATAATTTGGATTTGAATGAATAGGAATTTGCTGATGGGAAATATTAAATTTGCAGTCAGCCGTAATGCAAAGCTTAGCTGTAGCTCATTGTTTTGGTATTCATATATTAGAGACCAGTGTTTGACCTTCCTTTAAATCTTGGCAAATCACACCTTTAGTCAGGCGTTAAAGGAAGGGAGTAAGGGAAAGCACACGCCATGCCTTCTTCTCCAATTTGAAACTAAGCTTGAATTTTAGAATAATAAATTAAAACTAGAAGCTAAAACATGTATCAATTCCTAACTGCCTATTAAGATTAATTTAAACCAAACAGATAATTTTTAAAAGTCTCATTTCAAAAAAATCCATGCAACCACTCCATAAATAAATATAAATTTGCCCTGGCATCATCTGAAAGAGCCCCTCCCTCAGGCTGGCTTCTTGTCACAGCCAAATCCTTAATAGGTTGTGGCTGGAAAATCCCAGGGAAAGCTGGAGATTTTTATGAGATGAGTACTGATTGTGCAGGAGCCTGAAGCTATTGCTGACCTGCCTCTTTCACAGAAAGAGGATTATTACACAAAAGACTGCTAGAGATACTGTATGAAAAATACATTTTAATTTCTTTCTCAGCAAGAGAAGATGGAGAGAAGGGAAATGGGAACAGGCAGAGGAACTACTGCAACTGTTCTAGGGAGGGATCCCTTTAATATTATTGTTATTGTTGTTACTTGGAAAGTTCTTTAGAGGGTCTTTACGGATGCACATGAAGAGATCCCTGGTCYCACAGTCTTCCTTTATCTCCTCCAGACATATAGAGCTGGTCTTTTSCACACATAAACCCACACATACTCCCATCAGTATTTATATTTTTCTATCTTTTCCCGCTGTTTCCCTTCTGCTACTCCCTCCTCACCTATTAAAGAGATTGAACTAAGAGAAACGCACTATTTGTCTCGCTAATTGCTGTGCACATGGAGGGGCGTCTGCCTGGGCTTTTCTCTTAATCGCTGGCTGTCATGGGGGGCAGTTCTTGTGTTTAATGTCAGGGAGCTGCTGCCTTCCCTCCCCACTCCGGAGAGCAGCAGCGCCATGCCTTGGCCCCAAAACCTTCCCTGAGCGCTCTCTCCTTTCCTTTCGCTCCTGCTGCCGGTCTCCGGCAGCCGCATTCACCCGGCGATGCAGCTGCSTCTGTTCTCCCGTTTCCAGGGCCGGGTTTCTCCCCAGGTCCCCCCGTGCTCCCATCCCCCAGCCCGGCGCTGATGCTGCGGTTTGTTCACCTGTATCCATGACAACCGGGCTGACATCAGCACGGGGGCTCGGCATCACCGCCAGGACCCCAGAGCAATTAAACGCTGATAACGCCTTTTTAATTGCAGTTGAGATGTTTCTGGTAACGAAAAAAAAAAAAGAATAAAAAAAACATAAAAAAAAAAAAAAAAATAAAAAAACATAAATAAAGAGGGGGTGGATGGGTTAGGAGGTGCAGAAGGTGGAGGAAGATCTCTCGCTCCTTGCCGGCTGTCTTTGCAGTGACAGCACCGCGCTGTCCCCAGGCACCACGGTGGCCTCGGCTGCTGTCAGAAATGTCCTTTCCTGTCCCTGGAGCAGTCACCTGCAGCCTCAGCACCACTGCGGCCAGCTGCCAATGTTTGGGTGGCCGCTAGAGCCTGAAGCGCTGCTGAGGTGAGCAGAGGGGYGACACTACCGCTGTCCCAATTCCCACTCAATTAGGCAGGGCAGCGCACAGAGCTCTCCTCAGGCCAAATTCCATCCTCCCTCGTCACAAAGGGGCTGGCYCAGACCCTGGGCATGGAGCACACCTGGCCCCGGCCACAGCGATGCTGCAGCAGGTGAAGGGAGGGGCAGGTGGGCTGCTCCAATGTCACCTCTGTCCCCTTGCAGGGTGTTTGATACAGACACACGGGCACAACCTGATTTATGCTTACCTGTCCCTGCTTCCCGTTCTCACCCTGGCCAGGATTAGCTCAGGGAGAGCTGCCCAGAGCAGGACAGCCCCCACAGGGGCTCTGCAGTGACCTGCAGCAGATTTTTGGGGGCTGCAGTGCTGATAGAGCTGAGCAGGGCAGAGCTGCTGCTGTTTGAGCACAGATGAGCAGCCCCAATGTCTCATCCTCCCCTCCACAGGCAACTTCTTCGAGCAGAGAAATTTCCTGGGCACAGAGCAGGGAGAAAAAATAACTTGCACCTAATCAGATTAGTGCAGGAGCAGCCTCCTGACTCGCCTGCTGGCGATTGGCATTAACAATGTAGGTCAGGTCAGCCTGGYAGCCAGGGGCTCTCGGCAGCAGTGGCCTCCTGGCTCTGGGGGAGCAGTCACCTGCCCCAGGCTTCATTCCCCGCTTCAAAGCCTTCTCCTCAAGCTTCCCCCTTCACACTGAACCAGAGAACGTCCCCCTTCACACCGAGCCACAGAGCTTTCCCCAGGCCTGCTGTCTCTGACAACCACGGCCATGGTCCCTGGGCTGCCCTGGGCCTCTGCCCTGCTGGGTGAATGGGGCACTGAGCCGGTTCACTGGTGATGTTGGGCTGTGGGCAACATGGAGAGCTGTGGGGTGTTTGCACGTTTGGGACTGTCCTTCATCCGCTGCCTGAGGCCTTGTGGTGGTGCATCCTCCTCTCTTTTCCAGGCTGCAGTGTGATTTGTTTTAAGCCTTGGCCTTGCACACACCACCTGGGCTCAGCCCTTTCTGAGCTTATCAGAAACACTGTCAGCTCCCAACAGCTCCTAACAGGCATCTGTTTTCTTCATGGCCAGCCTKGGAAAATATTTTTCTGGCCCAAATGGCATAACATTCCTGTTCTCACACTTTCAAAGAAAGTGCCCACTCAAACTGTGCTCAGGATGAAGCATTGTTACGACTAAAGCCCACTCTCTTGYACTCATATGAACAGCTGTCCAAAATGGGGCCCTTTGAGCTGTCCTGGGCCGCAGTGGGCCTGAGATCAGTGATCTCCCTCTGAGGGGGAMRCCTCTYAGAGCCAGCAAACCTGAGGGTTTGCTATACCTGGAGGATCACCGAAACACGACATGGACATGTCCTGAACTGATACCTTTGCTCCTCAAAGCCAGCACACTCTCAGGTTTGTGATTCCTGGAGGATCACCAAAATATAACATGTCCTGAGCTGATACTCTTGCTCCTCAAAGCCAGCACAATCTGAGGTTTGTGATTCCTGGAGGATCACCGAAACACGGCGTGTCCTGAGCTGATACCCTCACTCCTCAGAGCCAGCACACCCTCAGGTGTGCCATAGCTGGAGGATCACCAAAATATAACGTGTCCTGAGCTGATACCCTCCCTCCTCGGAGCCAGCACACCCTCAGGTGTGCCATAGCTGCAGGATGGCTGGCACACGACATGTTCAGGGCCAATACCCTCACTCCTCGAGGCCCGAACCTTTGCCCATCAGGAGATGCAAAAGCATCCAAAGTGAGTATTTTTCACTGACGTCTGAGAGACATTTTTCCACAAGTACCTTATTTTGCACTGTCTGTTTTAAATCTGGGTGCATGCCCTTGCCCATAAGCTATAGCAAATCTAGAAGTTAGGTTAAGGTATAGTCAGAATTTAGGCTAATGCTTTTAGGTGTTATTTCCCTGTCAGATTGTTAAGGTTAAGCCTGTAAATTAAAGTATAAGTTAAGTTGAAGTTACTGTTAAGGTTAAGTGTTGCTAAGCTTTGGCCACGTTCCTATTAATCCCGGTATACACTGTCCACACACACACACACACACACACAAACACACACACACACACACACACACACACACACACACACACAAACACACACACACACACACACATACATACCTGAGTAGTCTTCAGTTCATTTCTGTTTTGATTGCCTGGATTTTGTTTGGTTTTGTTGTTGCTCACTTGCTGTCCTTTTAAAGYAGAGCGAATCTTGCCAATAAATATGTTGTGCTTTATGGTTTAATATTAAATCTGACTCTCGCTYGTACCCTCGTCAGTGATTTTGGGTGATCTCAAGCACACTCRTTCAGGACAGGCTGGAGAGCAGATACATCCCTTATGTACTGCTCACTTCTCCAAAGCCYTCGGGGAGTGACTCTTGCACCAAGMAGGCTTTTTGCAAAGGGAAGGGCACACAGTCTCATCACCTGGCAGCTCTGGGGCCTTTGGACTACAGAGAACCCATCTGCCGGTCGTTCATCACACCAGACATATTTTAGCTTCAGTTCTTTGGCAGCAATTCAGGCAACAAGCCCACTCCTCATAAAAAAAACAGTTGCTCATGCTCTATGATGTTACTCTGTCAGATCAGCTCCAAACTACCCTGGTTCCTAATTTTCTCAGGGAGCRGGTCTTCAGTGTGTTGCAGGATACTTTTCTGCCTGAGAAGAGGGCCTGTGAAGCTGTTGGTCCCAAGGATGAGGTGAGACTGAATGCTGGGAGCAAACCTGTCTTGGCAGCTGGGGAGGGAGGTCTGGACTCATTATTAAGAATCTCAGAAGACATAAATCCTACAATCCTCATCTGGGAAGTGAAATCTGCTTGTTGGATAGGGCTGCCCTTGTGCTGTAACAGCAAACATCACATGGGAAAAGGTAGGGAACCAAAAAAAGAAAGAAAGGAAGGAGCAAAGGTGGAAGTTAGAGCGAGAAATTGGAAGAGAGACCAAAGAAGAGAGGAAAAAATTGTAATGGAAAAAAATGTGTCCAGTTACACTTGGTAAGGAAACTTTGAAGCTGGYCTTCAGCACTTCCCTCTGACAGTTCTGTGTGAGGAGCTCTGGTATCACACCTCAGATTATAAGGGAGGATTAGACAATTTAATCAGTTGAGTAAGATCAACTGCCCTACTCATTTTAAAGAAATTTAATGGTTACAGCCACTGCTAGGAATGCTGCTGCAATTTTATTTCATGGTTTGATGTAGTTATCACCATTTATCTCTATAAAGGGCCTGGTCATCTGTCACTGGTATCTGGCACTGTGGCTTGGAGTTAGATTACTGACAAAGATGTTGAATCATTTATTTTTATAATAATGGACAAATTTTAGCATAAAGAAAAGCAGCTAATTCMCATTATGACCTTTGAGGATTTATATTAGTTAATCCATGGGGATTTATATTAGTTTTCTGTTATCTTATTTGTGTGAACTCCTTTCCCCTGTTAGGAGTGTAACTGCACTGCCTGGCTGACAGTGGCCTTTTAGCTGAACCATGAACTGATTTAAATCGAGTATTGGACTAGYTCCCTTTGTGCTCTATAGTCCTATAAACTGGGAAAGGTGTTAGGGGAAGACTACTATGGGCAGAAATAAATGTTTAAACCCTTAGCTGGTTTGGCCCTTTCTCTGTAAATGTTATTTCAACACCTCATTTCTGAATTCACAAAAATAGGTAAAGTACCATAGAACGGTATACACCCACGGCTACAGATGTTGTTGGCAATTTTCGAGGAGTACTGAGGGAGGATCATGTGCTAGACTGGGCAAAAATACATATGCCCAGTGAAAAATGAGATGAAAATGTAATAAAATGGGTTTTATTTTTTAATGTTCTCATATTCTGGGAAAACCCAGCATAGCATCCCCAGCCTGTGATGCACTATGGGTTCTATCTGAATGACAGAGCTGATTGAGGTTAGATATGTTGTTTGGACAAGACCTGTACTTGCTTAGTTTTATCTGGAGAGAGAGGAGGATTCCCTGTCCTTGTCCTGGAGGCAGGGGAAGGTCAGTGTGGATCCAGGCTCCTGGGAGATGAAACCTGTTTCCAAGGGCAGCTGCTTTAATTGTGAGGAAGGAGCTGACTTGAGAGCTGAGGCCTCCATGTTCTTCCTCAGATTGAGGTGGAGCTGCGGACAGGCAGCTCCCCCGCAGAAAAGCTGCTCTCTGTGAGCTGCTTGCTCAGTGTTTTCCCTTCTGTCACCTGAGGAAACCTTCACCTCAGATCCACCCAGAAGAGGCCCCAAGCAGAGATCCATCTGAACCTGCCATGCAGCTTCCAGCTCAGATCCTGCCCCGGAAAGGCTGTGTTTTTACCAGGAGCTGTCTGGGGCTCCAGCACAGCCTGAAGGAACAGCTCCATCCCTGCGTGACTGCCCAAATCACAGCACCCTTTTTGCAGTGTCAGCTTCCCCGGTTTCCCTGTTTTCCATCCACTGCTGGAGTTCAGGGTAGARCTGAGAATGGCTTTCCCAGGGAATAGGAGCAGCCCCTCTCAGCATTCACTGCCTCGGCTCCCTGACAGTGCTGGGCRTCACATCATCTTGTCACTGCAGGCATCCAGAGTGCCATCCTGCAGGATACATCCTGTGCATTTTGAGCAGCTGGATTCTGTGTGCTCAGCCTGYTCTCTGGCAGGCTGTCTCACGGCAGCCCTTCTGCATTTCGGCCTGTGGAGCCCTGCGAATTTCCATCAGCAGAAGGGCTGGCTGAAACTTATGATTTGTTCTAGGCAGGAAGCAGCTGGAAGTGTGAGCTTAGAAATCCACCAGAGCCTTCATGTGAGTCCTGCAGAGCTATGCCAGGAATTGAAAAAAAATGGATGTCTAAAATTAATTCCCAAATGCAAAAGTGAGCATCAAAATCAACAGACTGACTTTTGGGAACCATTGCCTCCTCRGACTGTTTGGAACCAAGACAATTTTTTAATGTGGTTCAAGATGGGCTCAGAAATCTAGTTTTTGGTATGCCAAATTTGAAAATCCCATTTTAAACCTGTATAGGTGTCTTTGTACACTTAACAATCACTCCAGCCATTGCAGAGCAGAACTGGGAGTGAAATCAAATCAGCAGTTGTCTATGCTGCATTTCCACCCCAGCACATCAGTCCTTCCTGGACCATCAGCAGAAGTGTAAAGTGTAAAGAGAATGGCAGCTGGGCACCTTGAGTTTCTGTACGTGTCACCTGCTCCACATGCCATGCTCCAAATCCATCCTCACTCCTGGAAATCCCAGACAGTCTCAAGCAGCTGATTTAAACCCCACCTTGGATGCTGTGAACTACCCACCTGGCTGCTCACCTGACCATCCTGAGACAGGCRCAGAGATGGGAGAGGATTTTGTGCTTTCAAAGCTACGTTTGATTTAAGGAGCATTTCTGCAGAGGATTCATGCAATGGATGCCCCATGGTATTGCCTCACAGCACATTTCAGCCCCAAGCTGGGGCTCCCTGTAGGGCCAGATGAACTCCCTGGACCCTGTGACAAAGCCCCAGTCACAGAGCTGGGTTGTGCAGGCAACAAGAATGCCTTGGGCTTTGTTTTTGCATCGTTTCCTTCGGAGAGAGACATGGATTGAGAGATTAACCAGCCCCGGTAATGGCCATGCCTGTCGCATTCGACTGCTGGGAATTAGCCTGTCATTCTGTGCCTGGTTTACAAATGGAGGGAAAATGGTTCAGTCTCCATTCAGCTGTGCCACTCCTCACCCCAGAATTGCCTTTGCAGCTCGTGTTTGAGAGGCAAGCATATATTTTCCTTTCCTCATTATACTTCCAGCTCTCTCTCAAATATTAAATAGCAGGTGCTTAGAATAAAACATATTATTCTGACAAACATTTCCATCATGAGCTAAATTGGCACATACTAACTGCTTTAAAATACTTACTGAGTAATTGAATACAGCAGTACAGGTTCGTATGCAGATGTCTGTCTCTAATAGTTTACAATTACACAAATTTCCCTCCTAAAGGGAGATGCTTCTCCAAGTAATGAAAAAAAAAAAAAAAAGAGGAAAAAGAAGAGAGAGCATTCATGCTACCCCCACAGGATATTCTTAAAAAACAGATGGTTGCATTTTGCAGAAGCTTTTGAAGAAAACTTTAAAGAACTATGCAAATTTTTGCCATTGCTTTTTTTGGTTTGCATATTTCTCCTCAGTTTCCTTCTCTATCACACATGATTGCAAATCTGTTTCAGCCTATAAATAGCTTTCTTCTTGCAAGCAAAGAGCTTTGTAGCAGCAAGATACATGTTCCAGAAATGGGGGGGAAGGAGCAAATTATTATCGTCATGATTCTTTATCTTTAAGGAAATTCCAGATTGTTACGCTCAGTGCTTTACATTTGGTTAACACGTCAGATCAAAACTGTAATCCCTGCCCCAAGGAATTTACAGGCWCAAAGGGACACCTTCAAACTGTAAATTACATTCCTGCCTGAAATGGCTTTACTCACCGTTTTGACAGGTAGCATTTATTGCCAGGGGGAAAAGCAAAGGGAAATCATGTTTCTCCATTTTTGCCCCTTGGATGGCAGCTCCCTGGGCACAGTCAGTGTCGCTGCTCAACCGGTGGCCCCTTGCCCTTTCCCTGTTGTGTGCAAAGCATGAAGGTGTCACACCTCCACCCTCCTCCTCAGCCTGTGCCCTTGGGCTTGTCCGTCCTTGTCAAGGGACATGAGGCTCTGCCCTGGAAGAGTCACGGCACTGCCAGAACCCTTGGCCAAGGTGTCCCTGGCTCAGGTTCAGCAGTCTCTCAGAGACCAGGAACAGAGACATGCCGGGGATGCCACAGCCTCCTGCAAGTCTCTGCACAACACAAAAACTGCTTTCCAGGGCCTTTCCTAAGGGCAGCACTTTCCATCATTCCTCTCCCAGTTAAACTCAGTGGTGRTTTATATAAACAGGTGCAGCCTGTGGTTCCAGATCCCGTCTGTGGGTGTGCTGAATGAAATGTGTTCTGAGTTTCAGCACCCCCGGATGCACTGGGCACATGGAAGGGCTGTCTCTGCTGGCTGTGTCTGCTCCAGCAGCAGGGGGGTGTCACAGGGTGGCCTGGGTCCCTCATCATCCATAATGATTACCTGGAAGAGTGCTGCCTTTTCCTCTAGTCCGTTACTTTTCTGTATTCTCAGGAAGAGGTGACCAGTGCCCATGCCCAGCCCTTTCCCACTGTGGGGCTGAGAAACACCCCAGGCCCACACACAGAGACAAGAGCTTGGAATAACTGATGGGGCCTCTACACGGGATGTACCAGCACTGTCACCCACTCAGAGGTGAGATGAGCATGTCTAAGGGAGCTTCAGAGCTGGACTCGATGGTCCTTGTGGGTCCCTTCCAACTCAGAATWTTTGGGGATTTTRTGTCTCTGATCTGTGTCCTGGGGACCAGCCATATTTGCTTGTAGCAAGCCTTGCCATATAGCATTGGGGTTAGAAGGGCAGCCATAAACCTCTTGCTTCTCTTCCTCCTGGGTTCCAGAATTGCTCTSTTTTACCCTTTGGGACATGACCTTCTCCAGGACCGCTGCTGTTTRTGACTATGCTTTCCTGTAACAAAAACAACCAGCAGCACCACTTTTATGGAGAGGTGTTGGCAATAAATATCTCTGCTTTTACCAGGCTTCTGTTTCSCTTTATCTGTTGAATACCTGCTAGATAAAGCAAATCAGACCTATTAAAACTCTGCTTTATCTTTATATATTGCCAACTGCTGTTGAATCCCACATTAATTTCTAACTGTGCAAACAGTTTTGGTTTTGGTTTTCTGTTCAACACAATAATTAGCCAGAAACAGCACATGCTGGAGTGGTGCTGTTCTGTAATTTAGCAGTGCTAAATAGCACTCAGAAGCTGATGGTGCAGCTTTTTGCAATAGGTGATTTAGTATTTTAATGCTTTATCTGCTAGTCCTTTGTGTAAGGGATAACAGGAAATGGCAGGGACATATCAGAACCTGCATTTCACTGCAAAGTACTTAAGTTAAGGGCCACTGAAGTGTGACTAATTGCCAGATATTGCTATGCCAGGTCTATCATGTCAAGATAAAATAAATTAGATGTCCATCATTACAGGATGAGCTATAGACTCATTAGAAAGTCCTGTCTCAGTACAATGGACAAAACAGTGTAGGACATGTTTAGCTTGGCTTGTTTTTTGCTCCCAGTGTGTAAACAACCCATGCCTGCTTTCCTCTAGAGAGGGTAATTATTCTTAGATTAGAAAAATGGACTTTTTGCTAGCCTGGGACACTATCTGTAGCACAAGTAATCAACATTAATACATCTCTTCTTTGTCCATACTTTAACCTTTTTARGGTGCCTTCAATATTGATGATAGGCCAGGCTGCTCCATCCCATGCCTACAGACATTTTTTAATCTGTATAAATCTTGATGCTGTACATTGAGGATGATCCAGCCAGACCCAAAATGCTGGGGTTGAGATCTAACCTATCAGCAGCCTCTAAGCCAAACCTCTGCACAATGCTGCTAAAATTTGTTCAATCTACTTCCTACAAAGCTCCCGAGAAGAATCCACTTCCTTCACTCTTCAGAGCTCTCCAYTGTGTCAAAAAGCAAACAAAAGTGTCGCTGCACTGAGAGCAGTGTTTGCAGTCCACAAAAAAAGCCTGTGTGGAAGATTCTTGGCTTATTGATTGTTTGATAGTCCTTTAGATCAAGTGGCCACTTGTGATGACACCTTGTAGCCACATGGTCCACAATTTTCTGTAGATATTTACCAGACTACTCAGTCTAACTCTAGATATGGAATTGGCCTGATCTTTGCAGAGAATCCATAAAGATAAGAGAAATGAAAAGARATTGGCTATCATGAAAACTGGGTAGCATACTCAGGTACTCATAGCTGGAGAACAGCATTTGACAAAACAGAGAGACTTCTGGCAACAAACATTTAGATGAGATTACGCGCAACATTCAGATCCAGGAGAGGAAAATTCAGGCTGTAGCTTGGACTGAATCTTGGCAAAGCATGTAGTTTTAAGAGAGAGTCTTCTCCTTATGTGAGAATTAAAGACATCACTGCCATCATCAGAGCAGAAGACTCTGTTTATCTGTCCTGCCTTGGCACATGCTGAGAAAAAATGTACAGGGGCAACTRATTTCCATTCCCTGGGGAATAAATCTGGTACAGCTTCAGTGAAGTCTRAGATTTTCCACTTGTTGAAGAAAACCCTGTGACAGCTACTCAGTGACAGTGACTACCCATCCAGCTCAGCACAATCAGTAATGTCCAGAGGAATGAATGTCACCCTTGTGAATCTGTGATTCGCTTCTAGATGCTCCCAAAAACTCAGGACACAGAAAGATAGCCTTTTTTTTTTTTTTTTTTTTTTTTTTTTTTTTAGTATGAAGGTGTAAATAAAATAGTCAGCCTTGTGGCACAAGTGGTTCCAAAATAGTTACAATTCATTTGAGATTAAACAGTAAAGTGTGAAGCTGACCCTGCCCTGACAGAACATGCCTGTAGGACAGTAGGATTTCCTGACATCTTTCATAATAGGCTGAGGAATAGGCCATAAGGAATAACTGCATCTTCATGYACAGACTTTTAYACTTTTTCTAACRTCCATAGAGGCCATCAGTTGRTCTCTGCCCAYTGACATCAAGCTAGTCCTAGGAGTRATGTGCTAAWTCTGTCTAAGGAAAGGACAGTAGAAATGGCAGTTAATATTACTGAGAGGAAATTCAATTTGCTGGAAGCAAAAGCAGCATCCTGACCAGGCCAGATGAACTAATATCATTGAAGTTAAAGATATGTTGCTGAAGTTACAGCTGTATCAGAAAACGAAGGAATTTTCTTTCATCAGGAATTAGAAGGTCTTGCAGAGGGTAAAGAGCTTGCCTTAGGCCACTCAGCAAAAAATGCTGAATTCAGAACAGAACTCACAAATACTTCCTCCAAGTCAGTCATGTAGACCTTACAATCTGTCTTGCCAGTGGATGAACTGATAATTAATTCATATTCCTGTTACTGGAATATTTAAAGACTAAAATATCAGAGGATTAACTTGTATTGTGAAAGGAAATGTGAACAAGCTAATCCTTACCCTCATAGCCTAATACAAACTTCAAATGACTGTACTTTGATTTGGATTTYTACTGGCTCCCTCTGGAGCTGAATYACCCCACCACACCCGGTTGATGCTCTGTGCTGTCCCAGTCTCATTCTGAATGAAATAACCAAGGCTTGACTTGAGAAACACCAAATTCCAGTGCCACATCAAGTGTCTGAAATCATCCATTTGGCTTTCACTGCTGCTGTGTAAGGTCTCAAAGATGCTCTCTGTCATAACTGCCAGACCAATCCAGATGTTTTGGATACAGCTGTTTAGGATGCAGCTGTTTTGGTGGCAGGACTCCCTATTGTAGTGTGATTGCCAAATCCTCTCCTCTGCTCCAGCCCACAGATTCTTGACTCTGTCTCAGCCACTTTTCTGTGCCTGGGAATCTTCTGGGCCCAGTGACTTGTCAACCTGTGCAACTTCTTATTGCCTAATTATCTCTTCCAGTATAATCATGAAACCTTTTAACATTTTTCTTTCTCTCCAAGGAAAATAGATCTCAATCAYTAGAAAATGACCTTCAGCTTCTATTGCGAACAATGAAATGAAAATCTTTCTGAGTAATATCAGTTTCATCTGTACTTTTCCATTGTCATGCCTTGAAGTCTCATTAGTTGCTGGAAGTTTCTTGGGGTTTTTAAAGAATTTCTTTGTGTTTATCGCAATTTTCTTGGCAATGTCTGTACTGTTTATAAATTTCATTTAACTGCCTTTATCAACTCCATCTTTGCCTCCTGCCTCTGCTACACTCAGAATAATCCCAGCAATTGTTGTTGTAAATCATTTGAAGATCCTTTATTCATTTGCTTCGGTCTCCTGAGGTCTCCAGTGGTACAGGCAAACTCAGTGCATTTCATTTCTTGGAAGATTGTTCATTTTCCTTCCCATGAGGAGGAACGAAGGAGCTCCTTCCACGCTGGCACAGAAAAGCCTTGCAAGGTGGAACTGGAAGCGGTGTTCCCTGCCTGTCACAGGGAAAGCACAGAGAGGGGTCATCAGAGTGCAGGGAAAGCCACACAGTGAGGAGTGCCAGCAGGGAGGGATGGCCTTACCCTGTCCTTTGCCTGACTGCTCCCAGACGTGCCTTTCTGAGCAGCTCATCGCTTGGGTTTTTATCTTTTGGTATTAAATGGAGGAGAAATGTGCTCAAAATGATGTTGGGCGAGGGCGCAGGCTTGCAGCCGGGGACRTTATTTTATATTCCTCTGCTGTAGCATCTTTACTAGCAGTTTGARCATTTCACTTTCAGCACCTCACCCSAGTGATTTTCAGGGAATCTTGCTGTTTCTTTAACTAGTCTGTGTAAAACTGCAGGCTCCTCTGACTTTAAAGGCGTGTGTGTCTGGCTTGCATGAGGAAAAGAGCCCTGAGGTTGTCTGCAAGAAAATCTTTGAGACTGCAGGCCATTTTATCACTTGAGCCAAACCCATCTCAGTTATTCTCATAGAAGTGACCCTTAAAATTCAATTGTTCTGACTTTTCTCTCAGGTTTGCACTTTTATTTAACTCCCAGGCCTAATAAARTTATAATCATGGCTTCCTAGCATTATTCCCCTTTATTCTGTATATCTTCTTCTTTAATAGTTTCCTAATTCTCTGCAGTTAAAAAGTCTTCCACATTTATGTTCTTGCTCTTTATGTCTAATTTCTAGGTTTTATCATGACTATATTACACTGAATTGTTGAGTTMATGGCTGTTTCCCTTGGTAAGTGGGAAAATAAATAATTAAGAGTTTGGCTCATGTATTGGAAAAGGGTTATGATTCCAGATAGATACTGAACTGAAACTAAAACCTTAACATAATTTACCATTTCGTTTGGWACAATTTTATTCTGTCCTTCTTTTGAAACACTCAAATGCTGTTTTTAAGATAAGTCCTTGGAAAGCTCCTCTATCTTAGACAGGAACTCTTCCARGAAAGCAGCTGAGGAAATTCCTGTGCATTCTTTGAGTCGGAGAGGATGATGTGCTGCAAGGACACCTGACTTAACCTCTCTGGCAAATTCTGCACTGTCAGTGCCAAGTAATCTCAATGTAGCTAAATTGTAAAAGTGTCTGAAGAAAAGAAGAAAACATCTTTTCCTTAAGGATGTTATGACTTTGTACTCTATGGTGACTGAAGAGATTTCAAGATGTTATTTCTTGCGCTAGTCARGCATGAGTCTTTAGCTGTGGATTTTCCTCTTGAATGAAATTTCTGTTACTCTGGGCCCATGTACAAAATGCARCCAACTTGCTAGGACAAGGTTTTCGGTTTCTTCTGTAGACACTGAAAACACAACTTTAGAGTTTCACACTGACTGATGGACCCAGTGCTGCCGTTCTTTATTTCTATTTTGAAAACTTAGGTGGCTTGGAGACTTCATGAGACACCCTGGATGGGAATAAATTCACCCATTGCACCAAACATGCTGA
The DNA here is from genome assembly GCF_030028575.1 of Malurus melanocephalus. Taxonomy (NCBI): domain Eukaryota; kingdom Metazoa; phylum Chordata; class Aves; order Passeriformes; family Maluridae; genus Malurus; species Malurus melanocephalus. The sequence goes on from NW_026623957.1 coordinate 177,983, forward strand.
GGCTGAGATTTTATACACATGAAATTCAAAACTTGCTGCTTTGTCTGATTTTTTCTCCTGAATTTCTTCACAAGTAATTCACAATAAATACCATGYTATACATATCCTAAGATTTAAAGCATACCCTGGAAAGTCTGGAAACTCCCCTTTCTCCTGTGGAGACAGAAGTMAGTGAAAAAGGAAAGAAACATTTGAGATTAGATATAAAGACTCCAGTTTCACAAAATAATTTGACTGCACAACATACACATTTCTGTCAAGTCTGCCTTGCTAGTTGTGCTTCTTCTTTCTCTTTGCTTTTTAAATCAAGCTTGTTGAAGGGAGCAAAGGGAGGATATAGTATCTCAAAAATCCTATTTTCTTGAAACAGTTCAAAGTAATTGTGCATCGATTCCTTGGAGAAAAAAAGAAATGCTATTTATCAATTGATTTTAAAAACTAGAAAGCAGTGGTTTGAGATCACTTGCTGGCTAAAGAAGATGAGGATTGAAAATACCAGAATAATAAAAAGCCATGGGTTGATAATGCACATGTGAGATAGACAGTCAATGTCCTCCAGCAGTGCATCTCAGCTGCTGATGCAGCTCTAACTGGGAATAAAAATGCCTCAGTCATTAATCCAGGTCTATGYCTGTGCCTAACAGAGGTTAGGACAGAAACACAAGCAATTTCAGGGCATTTTTAGAGAGCAGCTTAAAATTCACATTAATCCTCATGTTTCCTACACCCCAGACTTTATTTGGGAAACTGCTTGGATGCCCACAGGCAGCTGCAGTGCCGCAAMAATAYACAAAAGSTCMTTGGGATCRTGCCTGGTGCCTTAAGAGTACAATRGAMCTTGGGGAAAACATCAAGCAGAAAACTCACCTGAGCTAAAATCAGCCTGAAAAAGGAATTTTCGGATTAATTTAGTTCCATATGTTGTGGTACATCATGCTTTTCATCAGTACATCCCATGGAGAACCTGTGAAATGTTACYATCCCCTGCATGATCCCAACATTTRTTTCCACTACAAGAAGCCTGYTGGCCACCCTGCTGTTCTTGGAKGGTGAAAGGAAACCTCAAAATGCAAAGGCTGCCTCCTCCTGTCCCTGCCCTGGATTGTGGCACCTGGTCATGGTGGTGGAGGAGCACATCCTGGGAATGTGCACATCCAGGGGACCAGCACCTGCTCCAGACAGCTGYAGGGACACCCATGGAGAAGGGAGTTTCTCCTGCAATATTTATTCAAGGATGATCTGACTTATTTTTTTTTTCTTTGCTTCAGCTGGTATAACTTGAATATATGCAGAGGTATCCTCTGAGTTCCTGCCTTTGGCTCCCTGCATTAGTAAATCCTCTCTAAAGTGGTCACAGACAGGWCTGTCAAATGTTTAGCATCACATAAAGATTGTTAAGCAGCATCATTTTCATAGTGTCACCGTGAGATTTTCATATGAAAAGCAAAATAACTCCCTTGTGGCTACAATATTTTGTTAAGAATTCTTGGTGGTTTGGATGAAAGAGCTATAAAGCTGATAGGAAATAACATCCAAAGGACCTGTGAAGCTGCACAGAATTAATAATCAGACAACACTGTTTTCCCCATGCATTCAAATTGTTCATTCTCGCTTTGGTAGGATTATTTCATGTGGGCCTTTTCTCTTGCTTCAGTTTAGAGGTGACTGAAAGTAACAGCGCTGTGCCAGAGGTTATTACTTTGTACATACAGCGAAAGTTTGTAATTCAAGATAAATAATTTCTACTTACAAAATAATTGCTGGGCACTAAACATCTTATCATGCACAATTTGTAAGACCACCTTGTGTAAAAAGTCAGAGCATATTTTCTCCATATCAATGATGAATTTCAATAAACTATTCTGACAATCATCTTTTAAATATTACAGAATTGCTCAGTTCATTACGTGGAAATGTCTATGCTTGGAACAGCACATACGCGATTACTTCAAATGKAATTTTACTAAACATTACAGCAACTCTGGAAAACACATGCACTCTATCTCTTGTGGAATATGTCAGCTTTTGGTCCCTGCTATATAAGGAAGTTATTGAACTATTAGAGAGCAATAGTTATTGAACTATTAGGAGGACAATGAAGATGGAGAAGATCTTGAGGGGAAGGGTGAGGAGAGGCTGAGGGCACTTGGTCTCTTCAGCCTGGAGAAGATTGAGGGGAGACCTCATTGCAGTCACAGCTTCCTTGTGAGGGGAGAGGAGGAGCAGGCACTGATCTCTGCTCTGGGTGACAGTGACAGGAGCCGAGGGAATGGCCTGGGGTTGCGTCAGGGCAGGTTTAAATTGGGTATTAGAAGAAGGTTCCTCCCCCAGAGGGTGACTGGGCACTGGAACAGCTCCCCAGGGCAGTGTCGCTGCACCAGCCTGACAGAGCTCGAGAAGTGTTTGGACAATGCTCTCAGGGATTGGGTGGGGCTCTTGGGCATTATTCTGTGCAGGACTAAAAGCTGGACTCAGTGATCCTCGTGGGTCCCTTCCAACTCAGACTCAGCATGTTCTGTGATCCTGTGATTCCATATGCTTCTCACCRAAAATCTGAAAAAAAATGAACACTGATGATACATGTCAAATTCCTGGTTGTCGCTAGGAACCATTGGGTTTACAATTAAAGATGTAGATTTCAAAGTAAGAAAAAAAATTAAAGATTGAGATACATAATTACCCACTGCATTCACAGTCAGGAGGTAACCTCCTAAGAACTTCAACATCTCTGGTGCAGAGTTTCTGTAAAAATCCAGATACTCAGCATAGGACAAATCGGGTGCTGTCCTTCCCTTAAAATATGGCTGCAACTGCAAGTCCTGTCCTCAGTTGGGAACCTAGTCTGTTTTTGGCAGAAAAATCTTGCTTTCAGCTGTGTCTTAATAACTTTAACTAAAACTGACCTTCAACATATTTTTGGCAGAACAGCCAAATGCTCAATTCTCTTGAACTGCTCATTATTGCCTTGATGAAGAACGAGAGCAGAGGATTGCACACAATCCTCGTTTTATACTTCCATGTAATGCTTGGATTCCAGAAAAAAACCCCACACATATAACATTATACATAGACCCTGCAACAGAGCAGTGGCCTTGGATTTATCCCTCTGAGTAGATTCCTCATGAGCATGTGTGTTTGTAAGCTGAGCATTAATCCCACACTTGCCCTACTTGATCAGCTGGGTGGYTGAGAGAAGCACAGATGAGGAACAGGAGCAGGGAAAATCAATAGTGTGATTTGGGCAGGAGAAATCAATGCAACAATGCAGCAAAAAGAGCTGGATATAGTAGTATGGACGGAGGGAATCAATAAAAATACATGTGCTTTTGTGATGCATGGTGAGCCAACAGGTCCAAATAGGGCATAAGACTAACCTGAACTTTTATTTTAATCCAATACAAACTGGATATTTGGGAAGGTCCAACTGAGCTAGTTTTGTATACCCAGGCACAATTTTTCCACCTTCTTTTTTTTTTTTTTTTAACCCTCATCCTTCTGGTCCCAGGTCCCACCTAGGTCTGTATGCACAAATGACAAAGTGTTCAAAATCTTGAAAGAAAGAGTRGATTTCWACCATAACCTGATAGATTCAGCTGATCTGGATAGATTGGATGCTGTTTATTCTGCAGGATGCTGCCTGTGAATCTTCAGGTGTATTTYCTTCTGTGTTTTCCTAATGAAGGCAAAGCCTTCCTCAGTCCACTTTTCTGACCAGAAATGGATTTCCATCTCTGGTCACCTTTTTTGTTTTGGTTACAAGTTTGCYTGCAGCTTGGTAAAAAGGCAGCCCCTGTATTACCTGTGAAGGGGAACTGTGCCTTAACCAGGCCATGAGTCAAATCCTATTTGCCAGCCTGCTTTTGATGTGCTATATTTATTTTCTGGGAACATTCTGCCCAGCCTTTCCTTCTGGCTTGGGCTCTCTATAATGCCACAGAGTTTCTTTGTTTACTTTTCCCTTGGGCACTGCTGAAGCAGGTACAACCTCAAAATTGATTTCTCCATGAAGGAACACTCTCTACTCTTTTCTTTTTTTTTTTTTTTCCCATATTACAACATAATTTTTATCCCTTGCACAAAACTCCTGACTTTTTCCCACATTAGTTGAAAATACTTTTATTCTGCTGTAGTAGTGGATGTAGGATATTTATATTTCAGCTGTGGTGTTATGATGTGCAAGACACCATCCCAATAGACCACATATCTGACCCCAGTTCTGCTGCATCCTTTAGTATATTTAGCTCATTGCTGCTCCATGGGCTGCTGCAGTTCCCATTTCTGTACACTCTGCAGTGCCCAAGCAGTGTTTTACTCAGCTGCTACAGTGCTAACACTCAACAGKACAATATCTGAGCTTGTTTTAAAAAACCACTGGTATCACCCACCAGCAGGCAGAGCTCCTTCTAAACTGGGTCCTTATAAAAGCAATCAACATCTTTTTTAGGTGCTGAGGAGATCTTACAAGGCCTGATGGCACTGGGGCTCACTGCTGTGCTTGGTTTTCTATCAGAGTTTCCTCAGTCCTCAGCACCCTCAGGCTCTTCTCCAGGAACCCAGAAGAGGTTGCATAATTGTCTCCTCCATGCCAGGTCAGGAGAGTTGAAGCTTCCCAGAGATCTTTGTAGCTCACAGGAGTCGCCTCAATAGGAAAATGCCAAGGGACACAGGGTGTCAATGGAGTTGCCTGCCAGGGATGTTTCACTCCTGGTACAGATAGTTACTAAAATTTGACAGATGTGATGACCAAGGGCATTTTCCCCACTGCAGGATGATAGTCCTGCCAGAAGGGCTTAAATATTTGTTTGCAGAAACAGAAATGTGGTGTTGCTTCTGCTGTAGCTGGCATTAATAATCACCTCTGGACTGGCTGCTCCAGCAGACACTGCAAAAGCTGGGGCAGGACTTGTKCCTGCACTCAGAGAGAATCCCAGGACAGAAGGCTTCACAGGAGCTGTTTTTGCAAATGCTGCACATTTTTCCGATCCTCAAATTTATTTTCAAAGCCCTTAAAAAATATTAATAGCTCGTCTGATTCAGAAAGTGCTTTGCTGTTCTGATATTTGCATCCCCAGGAAAAGAGTTGCACTCTGACAAACTGATGCCACTTCCTAATTTAAACGTGTGTTTTCTGCACTTTAGTGCATTTTCTGACCATGTTCATATATCCCTGAACCACATTTGATGACTTAGCAGGGGCTGGTGCAGGGTGAGAGGGAAGGAAGGGCAAGGGGACAAACAGAGAGAGCCGGGACAGCATACAGCAATAGCAGACAGACCCACCAAGGGAAACCYTGGCCCCAGATTCAGGGGTCTGAAGTTCAATTTGAACCAATGTTTTCTTTCCAGGGAAAAGTGGGGGTGAGAGAGCAAGGTACATCACTTCAACATCCCTTACATGGGGCTGCAATGCATCTCAGCTTGAGGATTTGGGCCTCGGAGATTGGGAGTGGAGCTGCATCCCTGGCATGGAGGTGTCCACCTGAAGCAGAGCTGCCCATAAAGCCCAGCCCCACGGGCCAAAGCACAGCCAGAGAAGAAGATCCTTCTTCTTTCCCTCTTACTCAGAYACCCTCAGAAGGACTGGGAAAATTAAATTCCCTGGTTTTAAACTTCACAGTCTGACAGATGCTTTTTGAAGCTCCCTAAAGGCCTGTTCACAGCTTCCTCCACTGAGCTCCCATTGTGGCAATGTTTTAAGTGGCTCTGCTTTTCCAGCAAGATGAATGCCTTCACTGGGACAACCAGGAGAAAAAATGTCAATTATAATTAAAAATAACCTCTTCATTTTCAAATGCATGTCACAGGTTAGGGAGGAAAACTCRGCAGTGTTTCCTGCTGATTTGCACTTCTAGATTTCCACACAGTCAAAAGCATTTGTGGGTGTTCTTCACAGATTCTGCTCCTCTGTGAAGATGTGCATAATAGGGGCATAATTATAAATGTGAAAATGCAATGCTGGGATTCAAGGGGTGATGGGAATGCTACAAAGGACTGTGGGATGAGATCCAGGTCTCGTCTAGGCCACAGCCAATCCAGCAAATCTCTCCCAAAGTCGCTCTGATGACTTCCTTGAAGTTAAAGATTTGCTGTTACTGGGGAGAGAATTGTACCCCACAATTTTAAATCAGAGCTTTGGCATTAGTGCTAGAGGCCCAATTCCTAGGCTGTCAGAAGAGGATTTCGAGGCTCTATTTATTGACTAGGAAAGAAAGTTGCCCCTTCAGAGAATACCAGCCTGACTTTTAATTTTTTCATATTCCTTGGACATTTGCARGAGCAAAGGCGACTCAGGAAGAGGGAACTGAGGAATCTTTTACATATGGGAGCTGCTCCAAAATGATGATCAGCTGCAACTACTGGAAATGAGTGAGTGGAGAACAGAATAAAGGTTTCTGTCTCATTATTTTTATAAATCAGAGGATTTACTATTACAAATTTTACTTCTTCATTCAGATGTTCTATGCCAAGGACTAGTTTTGAGCAAATAATTGAAGCTAATTCAAGAACGTTCCCGAAGTCCCTCAAATATGCACTCCCTGCTGTGCATATTTTGTGAGTCACACTGAAGCAAAGTAAATGGAGCTGTGTAATGTTGACTTTGACCCCACATATGAATGTACATTGTGGTGGTTTAATCTTCCCACTGTGTGTTTGTGAAAGTTGCCTGGGGGCTGCTTTATTTTAGCTGGGGTGCTGACAAGGAAGGGAAGTGTAATGAAAGCAAAGCAGCCAACGTTCACAAATGTGATATATGTGCTGAAGTCAGGAGATCTTTTCTCACTCTGGATTTTAAAGCACTGTATGCAATGCACATGTCACTCAGCCTAAATGAAATACTTATCTCAAGGGGTCGTGAATTAAACTCATTTCAAATGATTTTAAATTTGGACTGGTTGAGGGGTTTTCCTGCTGTTTCTCCTTTTACTAAATGACATGTGCATGGAAAAAATTCTATTAAGCTTTGCTCAAGCAAGAAAAAGATCTGACTCCCTTCAGAGGATATTTATGTTGAGGTAAATGGTGACCTTGATCAGAGTTTATTGCAGTTTTTGACCTTTGGCTGTTTTTGAAATATTTATTGTTAGGACGCTGGTCTGAATAATGAATGTTTTCTGGACATTCTCCTTTTTCTTCTTTCCTCTCAGGTAAATTTTGACCTCAAGGCCTTTCTGGGAAGATTTGTATCAAGAAAGAAATGCTCAGTATAACAGGGAAGAATTCTGCAGCATTTAACATGTTACTGTGAACAACAGAATGTCYCTGGTTTTGCATTTTAATCACATTTCTGCCTTCTACACTGGTTAAAGATGCAGAGATGTGCCAGGGGACTAATGGAAAAGGCTGAGATCCTGTGTTAGGAYTCAGTGCCATGAAACACTCTTTAATCAATGCTATTTAGGAAATCACAACAGAAGACACAGAGCAAACTCTTCCTCCTTTAGACTTCCCTGCCCCACATTCCACCACCCTGATTTTTGGGCTTGGTGAGTTTAAGCATCTCTGAGAGGAGGTGGGGCAAACACAGTGCCTGAGTTCAGTCACATCCCCTTGTTGCTCCAAGCCCTTGGGATGTGCACAGCCAGGACTGACCACAGGCACACAGCTCTGCTACTCAGGGGAAAGAGAAGAGGAGGATGGAGGAGTGAGCTCATGCACGTGGCTCTCACTTCTGGAGGCCTGGCTTGCTTGAAACTTGACCTACAAATTGAGAGTGAAAGGAGTCTGAGTCACATCACACCAGCTTCAGCTGACACATCTCCATCAAAAGATGACACATAATTTATTCCCCCAGTCCAGGGAAAACTGTCAGTGCTGGGTGGAAAAAAAAAATAAAATAAAAATAAAAAAAAAATAGAAAGCTTTCGATACAGAGGTCAAAGGGAAGGTCAAAGGGAATTAAGGTGGAGGCCATCTCTATCCATGTGAAGGACCAGAGGGTTATCCCTGTCTGAGTCTGCAGGGAGGGGTCAGAGGATGAACCAGGCTCTGCTTGGTGGAGCCCAGTGATGGGACAGGAAGCAATGGGAAAAACTCCAAGACCACACACCCTGAGAAGTTGCACCAAACCACAATAAACCAAGAGATGACCACCAAAAGGAGCTCSTTGCTGGCTTTGGGCTGTATCTTTTCCTAGCAGTACTCTGCCACATGGATGGGGTGGAGGGTGAGCTGGAGCAGTCTMCAGGCTCCTGGAGTGCCTGGCAGTGCTGCTCAACCACCTCTGTGGAGAGCAAGACCTGTCACTGTCCCTGGRGACACCAGAGCTTTGCAGGCAGTTTGTGGGGAACGATGGAGCTGTGGGATCACAGCCCTGAGCAGCTTGTGGTGTCGTGGTGCATCAGGGAGAAGAGATACTGGGTCTCTTCATCAGAAGGGAGAGGAAAGAAGAGAGAAGAGAGAGGAGAGAAGAGAGAAGGGAGAAGGCAGAAGGTAGAGGGGAGAAGGGAAAAGGGAGAAGGGAGAAGAGAAATCTTCATGGTCAGCTGAGGAGGAGAGTGGAAGAAGTTCCTGGACAAAGTACCTCTCAGGTTTGAACTGTCTCTGGGGGCTGCAGGGGTCTGCTGAAGGGACACGCTGTGCTCTGCTTCACCCACGGAGCAGCACCACCATTCACGTCTGAGTACAGAGGAAAATGAGGTTTAACTAATCTTCCACTTAGAGAAATAACTGCTGAAATAATAGCATTTTGATGGAGCAAAGGTTATCTGCTCTGGAATGGCAGATATTCCTCAGTGACTCTGCTGATGAAAGGCACAGCCAGCACAAGCTTTGAGAGGCTCAGAAGTGCTCACTCACTCCCTCTCTCAAGCAGTCTGACGGCTATTTATGGCATTTCCCTTATCTCCCAGCAAAATTAATTTCACCACATACATTACATAACATACTTTTGTCTCAGACCAACGAGCTTCCCATGGTCCCCAAAGGACACCTGGTATTTGTGGTGCTGCTCTGAACTGGAGGGAAATATTGTGGAGGTTAGATGGAGAGGAGCACTAGGGAGAAAATCAGCATGCAGCCCCATCACATCTCCGGGAGATTTGCATGACTTATTTCTGCTACTTATATGTGAGGAGAGTTTTTTGGGTTTTTTTTTTNTTTTTTTTTTTTTTTTTTTTTTTGCCAGCCCTGTAAACTCAGCGTTTGATCTTAAAATCAGTTGGTGTTCTTTTGCTTCTTACACCACCAAAGGTGTTTAAAAATCTGTTGCCAGAATTGTGTTGACAATTTAGCTTTAGACCTTGAGAAACTTAGCCCTATTCATGCTTTATGAAATGAAAAGCAGGTGGTAGCAGTACACATATRTGTTGGGCTTTTTTCGTCTTTCCTGTAAAATAGAGGTTTCTTAAAGATGCTGTTTGGGAAGATGCAGAAATAAACCTTAATTCTTTGTGGTGCATCTCCTCTGTGCTGATGTATCAAAGTACAGCTACTGCAAAACCAGCCTTCCCAGCTGCTCCACCGCTTCTCTTGAATAGGAAAATGCTGTTTRCTCATGGGCAGTGAGGATTTCTCAGTCCCACCCTGGTATTCTTAAGGCCTCAGTGCATCAGGAGTATGATGGGAACAAATAGATTGACAGAAGAGCTTGACTATCAAGCAATGAGTGCAGGAGAAGAGAAGGAAACTAATCAGATTGGCATAATTTTACATAGTTCTGATGTTCAATTAGATATCAACATTTTGGAACACGGGAGGGAGCACTGGATCCCTCAGACATTCCTGTCTTTCCTGGACAGTTGGGCTGTGGATGATGACCTTGTTTCCCCGAGACAGCTGCAGTGTAACCAAGCTGCTTGTGCTGAAACCCAGCACCCCTTGGAGCTCTCAGCTTGTGCTGCTTTCATTATGGGAGAGGAATCACTCTCCCTTTGCACTTTCCTCCTGTGCCTGTAGGGCTAATACACTCATATAAGTTATAAATTAATATTTCTTCAGTATTTAAGCACCTCCACACACAGAACCAACATAGTAATGCACAACCAGAACAAGGACACACCACTGTTGAGTTAGGGGAGTTGCTGATGTTATACTTTTTGTGCATGTTGAAATTCTTCTCATGGCAGGATTTTAATTAATTTTAGACTGTGTTACTATCTTTAGTTTTATCTGGTTTACCTGATGGAMGAGGACACCAGTGCTCTTAAGTGTTACCATATTGTGGAAAGGATTCCTCAAATAAAACCCGTTCAGCACTTCTAAGACAGCCCCCATATCATCCTGTCTCCCTGGGAAGCCTGTGCTAGGAATGGTTCCTTGGGCTGCTGCCTTTGTTACCCCAGAGGAAAGAAAATGCCTGTTTCAGTCAAAAGCCATAATGACTTACCCGTTTTGGTAACACTTTGCATGTTTGTTAATGTACAGATTAACAGAAATGTAAATTTTGTGGGCAGATGTGGTTCATACTGAAAGGTGCACATTGAGCCATCAAAGGCTGTGAAGAGATGAATTTTACAAGGAATCRTTAAACTGTCATACGAGTCCTCTTATTATGAGGTGACATGCATGACTTAAAAATAAATGAGCTGATTCTTAGCTCAGTTACAGGAGTGCCAGGACTACTCCCTGCTTGACCCAGAGGTTCATTTCAAGGGGGAAGGCAGATTTGGAGAGGAGATGGCAAGTTAACTCAGCCCAGGGCTGCCTTTGATGCTGTCAAGAGCTCTGGAGACATTTCTTGTTGCCCTCTGCACCAGCCAAAAAGCTTTTCAAGCCAATAGAAATAATCAAAATTTTTCCTATTGGAATATTTCCTCCAGAAAATGCCCTTTTCACAAAACCCAGAACGTAAACATGGAAGTATCTAATTTCCCCCAAAAATTCAGATTTTTCACCAAGAATATCAGAAATGTCTACCTTTCTCAGGGAATCTTCAATTCATTCTTTTGTTGGAAAAGAAAAAGGAATAATAACAGGCATGTGGTGGAGAGTCTTGGAAATAAAATAAGCAGTAGCAAGGGTTGTGTTACAGCTCTCAGACTGGAATCTTCCCGAAGTCTCTTCTCATGAAATACTTTCTGGTTTTGACTTTATGTCCAAGAGCATATCCAAAGCATATATTCACTGTAAACAAATGTTTTGGTTTGTTTTTTCAAGACTGGATTTCTTTTTTCCCAACCTTTCCGCTGTCTGCTTCTTTCATCCACTTCTCTGGCTATTGCTAATGGCTTTTTTTTTGTCCTCRGTGCCTAATGCAAGGACCTGCTTTCATAATTCTGTCATTAGCCCTCTGCTCATTCTCTCCAAAAACACCYTTTGCAAAAAGCTAATCTTCCCTCACAAAGGACTAAACCTAAAAATAGGGAGAGCAGTGCTGCTTGCTGTGATAATACACTGAGTGTGACTTTCTGACTACATTACTGCAATCACTATCTTTCATCCTCATTAACCCTGCAACATGTGTCCTTTTGTCTTATTTTGTCTAGTTTTAGTCCAGCTCGAGCCTACAAATCTCTGCTCAACTTTGCAGCTCCGACACAAGTAACTCACTGAAGCCAAACAACACTAATTAAAAATCTATGTTTTGTACCACCAGACCATTATTTCCCTGGAGAGAGCATCAGGACTGTTTTTCAGGGAAACACTCCTCATTTTAGTGGCACTGTATAAATACTGATTCAAAGAACTGCTTRGAAGAGAACTATCATGTTATTTACTCTTACAGAGAAGAAGTACCTTTAAATGTGTTGGCTGGCTCTAGACAAGCACAAGTCTGAGCAACCAAGTGTGTTRGGCAGGCTCAGGATCCAGAGCTGCATTTTACAGATGGAGCCTACATTTGTAAGAAGCAAACTTCAAATCCTCAATAGTCACATCCTYGATGCTTAGGATTTCTCAATCCAAGGCATCCAAATATTTCTCTTCCAGCTTACACCCATTTATTAACATTGCTGCCTAGAGAGCCACACTGCTGTCCCTTTATCTTARAAGCCAGCAAGAAAATAAATCCTCTGTGCTGTTTCATTTCTGCAAAAAATAGATCTAGATAATTGCTGTGTTAATCTTAAATACTCCTGTCTGCTAGAGGACTGGCAGACTCGAGACAGGCGCAGGAAGCTCTGCTKCAGCTCTGCCATCTGGGACATCCATGGCTCTGTCCTTGCTCACCCTGTCACACTGATGTCCCTGAGTCACAGGATCACCCACAGCAAGCAGTGTCTTCCTTACCCAACCTCAGCCTGTCAGAGGCTACCATGAAGTTCAACCAGATTCAGCAGGGAGKAAGGCTGGTAGCACACTCAGCAGCCCAGGACGAGCCAAGGAGAGACACAAGCACAAATACAGAWCAAAACAAAGCCAAACTCTGCAGCCAAAGCCAGCTCTTTGCATTCAGGTTTCCCCAGGAAGGCAGAAGCTTCCTGAGAGAGGGAGAAGACAAGGGAAGGTGGTGGGAGGTGAAGCCAAGAGAGTGAGACCAGATGGACTGAACAGAGCCCCAACTTTCAGGGATGGCTCAAATCAGTCTGGGGAAAATTTCTGGATGCTACAATGCTCACAAGAAATGCTCCCCCTCTAGARAAAGGGGGAACAAATGCTGGAGTCTGCCTGAGGAGCAACAAAACACAGCAGCTCCTCTCCTGGCACAGCAGACTGAGGATAAAGCTGGGCTGTCAGCAGAGTCACACAAGGATAGAGACAGCTCAAGCAGGGGCAGCAGTCGGCTCCAGGATGTGAATTTACTTYGTGCTCTGGCTGAGCAGCCCCAGCGATGCAAATTGCTGTAGCTCTGATTAATTAGGCTGCTAAACCGGATTTATAGATCCCATATATTGCTATAGGAGCACAAAGCAGACAGAGACTTTGGACAACATTTCATCCTTATGGCCTGATGCACAGACAATGTTTGCTTGGTTTTAACCACTGTAACCGTGCCAGGTGGAAAATGTTTCCTACCAACTGACTCACACTAATAAATCCTGAGTGTGGGCACGGCCATCTCTGCATAACAGTTTGTCACAGCTATCTTCTTTATTCATTTCCCAGACTAGTATAAAGCATTTACTGGTGCAGCTGCATTAAAATTAAAAAGGTCAAAGCACTTGAACTGTACTGATGTAATACAGCATTTGTGTACTACCRTTGTTGTTAAACCAGTATAACTTCTCATCTTCAGAAAAAGTTTGAGCCATGGCAATACCTCAGAGTTCTGCACAGTTTGGCAAGAAAAATAAAATACAGGGAGTAAGAAGAAAAAGTGGAAACAGGAAAAAATTGACTCTGCATGGATCTGTGTTCACTAGGTTAGAAAAATCTCTGTTTTCCATTTGTGTGATTACTGACTTTCTCTTTGGCTGTGGCTTTGAAAACACTTTCCTTTACCATCTTTATTCCCTACAAAAAACATTGTCTTCAAACAAATATCTCAGAGGTTTATAGAACTGATTACAGTCTGATTCTGTAAGGAAAGAAAGATAATTGTGCATGAGCTGATAAATGTTGCAGGGACAACTCTAAACAATCGTGCATGAATTATGTCTCCARCAAATGTAATTACTGAACAATTCAGAAAATGTGAAAAAGCTGCTGTATTTTTGTAGTTATATCCTTTCCTGGCCTGTGCTTTGGATGGCTTTCAAGCATCCCTGATTARATCTGGCCGGAAATCTTCTGGTGGAGCCAAGTCCCAGTGAGAAACGCTGATTCATCAGAATGAAAGAGTGCAGAGTGTGGGAACCTGTCCTGTTTGGAGCAGCACACAGGGACTTCCAACCTGGCCTGCTGGGATAAAACTGYCGGATTTCCTCCTGTCTCACCTGCACCTGCCATGGCACCACACTGGACAGATGGCACAAAGAGGTCTGTAGACTTCAGGCAGAGCTTTCTGCAGGYTGTCCAAGCATCAAAACAATCAGGAGGTAAGAGACAAGAGGCAAAAATCTWTGTTCCTGAGGTAATCGGAGGTAAAGTGGTCAGCACCTGACCTGACTTCCAGTTTCCCAATATAGGACCTGTACTCCTAAAGCAGAACTGCAAAATCAGCATAATGTAACTGTGGAAGTGCTTGCAAGYGGCCCCAGAAAAGATTATTCTTTGCTTACAGTAGTGTGTCAGGAAATGTGTTMTAAGCTCTTTAATGCAGGATATTTCATAGTGTTTTGACCTACATTTGTGTGTGAGCATCCKGCCCTAATGCTGTGTTAATCACCAGCCTGTCCTGCTCATCCTCCCCCTCTGAATGGAGGGACAGCAGAGCACTCTGGACAGCCACAGCTTCTCTCTGCCATTTCTTCCATGTGCCCAGTGCCTGTCCTGGAGTGCTGCACACCCCAGACCTGCCTGGGACTCACCAAGAGCAGTGTTCTGCTGATGTGCTGCACCTTGGCTCTAGCTGTGCCCTGTCCTGTGCCATATTGCCCTCRGTGGACACGACCTGGAGCTCTCCAAGCACTGCCCAGGTGTCAGCTCAGGACACTGCAGCACCAGCCAAGGATGGGTGACAGACAAATGTCACTGGAAAGTGTTCATGGCCACAGTACCTTGGATTCTCAAAGCAGAAGACAGGCCTGAGGGTCCTGCCAACACAAACATCCTTTGGGAAGTATTTCCTATCCATTGGGATGCAACAGCCACAGGATAGGGAGGAAGAGAAAGTCAGGTGAAGGGTTTCACTCACATTTTGCAAGGGTATTGATGCAATATTGAGCCAGGAATGCTCTCTCCTGCAGCAAAATACAATTCCTGCCTTGTCTGATGTCCTTCTGAGGATGCCATGTGCATCCTTGCAGGCTGCCCTGCCCTCGCAGCTGCTGGGACAGCCTTGGCCCTTGTCCTTCCCATGCTCCTGTTCTTCCATGACTTTTCTCTTGGCAGTGCACCTACAAACCCCAATGGCATGAGAATTACCCACTGCTTCTTCCCCTTCCCTTTTCCTGCCTCACCTTTTGTAGCCTTTGATTTTTAACAAAAATATCAAAAGAAAACAAAAATAACTAACAAAAGAAAAAAAAATGTCTGAGCTGACAGCACAGGGCTGGTAAATGTTACCCTGTAATTGTACCTGCACGGGGCTGGGCTGCCCATCAGCCTGCAGCACTTGTACCTGATTAAAGCACTCTGCAATCARCACTGAGAGCTCCAAAARGSGGGGAAACAATAGAGACTGAGCAGYGGAAARCATGGTATTGSTAYATTTTTCTGASTGACTAGGWGGAAGTCAAGGTAGGGAAAAAATCATCCCCATTGTTATGTTAATTTGCTGAACTGGAGAGACTGTTGCCTTGAACCACCCGTTTTTAATAATGACACAGACACGGTTAAGGGGATAAAAAGGGTTTTACCTCAGTATTTGGCATCCCAGGTGCACAACTTGATGGCAGAATGCACACCCGTGTATAGCACAGATACAAGTTTTATAGATTTCAGAACTTTGCATATCTATCTAGGATTTTCCAATAAGAAACCCAACAAATGCAGTAATGTCCTCCTATTCTAATGAATCCCCCCCTGGCTGAGGCCAGAACCCAGTTTACACAAGATGTTCTGGAGAGAAGGCTTCACCCAAGGCTGTAGCCTCAGGTTTAAGATAGCACAGTGCACACTGTCCCCTTCCTCAGGATGTTTGGTCTCTCTGCCCAGCAGAATAAACTAACCTGCAATATCAGGCTCCAGGAATTACGAGCTAAGAGGTACAAGGGGATGCATAGAGGGTACAACAAGTGTAAAAAGGAAAAGCAAAAATCATTAGGCATCAAGACCAATCTCAAGAAATGCTTATCTGGACACTCTGAAATAACCCTGGGAGAACTTTTTCCTTTCCCTATTTATTCTGCTTCTTTCCATCCCTTGTCTTTACCAAAAGATAACTGAGTTCCCTTTTTGCCACTACCTGTGGACACCCTGGATCCAGCTTTGTGAACACAGGTCTGTCACGGATTGTCTGTGGGACAGTGTTTGTAAGGATTCATCTGAATTCCTGTGAGTTCAGTGATGAACATCCCAAACCTTGTTTTGTCTGCTCTGAACCTTCAGTTATGCTGGGAAACGCAATCTGTTTTAAAATTYTTCTTTCAGGACAGTGTGCTCTTTTCTGGAGTCACAGGATGCATATCCGGGTGATTTATCTCTGAGATAAGCAGMTTTAGACAGAACTATTTTCAGTTCAGTCTCGGTGAAGATGGGATCTGCAGGATGTGCTCAGAAAGCTCCTAAGGAGCATTGTGCATCAAAGCCCCACTTAGCTTGCTTACAGCGGTTTACTTAACCCCTGGATCAGAAAAGACCTTTCTGAACCACACAGGCTTGTACTTGTCCCCAGTCTGAGTCTGCAGCTCACTTCTCCACCTTTGAAATCTGTAAACGCTTCCACTTGTGGTCTGAAATCCTCGTATAGATTAAAGCTCATTTGGGTACAGCTCCATCAAAAGGAGTTAATGGTTAATTTAATTGGAAGRAGCATACATGACTTCTTTAGGATAGCAGAAACAGGGAAGGCATAATTTTTACTAATTTAGTTCATTTGTTAGAAGGAAGAAACAGTGGAACTGGCATGATACCATTTACCTCACAGTAACTAAATTGTCTAATGCTAGCTGTCAATCAAAATTTCTAGGGCTTTGAGGAGATTCACTTTCTTCTGGGAYTTGGYTTCAGCTGCTGATTTCAGACTCAGRGCTTTGGAGCTAARTGAAACTTTGCTTTATTGGGTCCCACACTAGTTCTGAGTTTTAATAGTTTCTGGACTGAAAAATTCTTCCATGTCATGAGTCATCCCATTAATGAAGACAGAAGCACCAATTAGGAGGTTGACCATGTATTGTGCTTCTGCACAGACTGTTTAGAGTAGGTAAAACAGGGACTTGGGGCTATGGGCAGAAAGATGAGCAAAACTAAGTGTTCCCCAAAAGAAGAAGGGAGAGAAAAGGGGGACCTGGAATGAAAAACATCTTAGCTAAAGTTCCTGCAAGCAGGAGGAATTCCTGGAGATCAGAGCAGAGTGGAGACAAAAGCAGTGGGGTGCTCATGKATCTTGGCTGATCATTCACTGTGAGCAGAAGCAAAGCATGAATTTATTATTTTGAAGCCTCTCATACTGGGAGAGACCTTCTGGAGAGGAAAATTGATTCATCATGATGGTACTGCAGGGARGGGAGTCACTGAGCATATCAAATATTAAGATAAGAGCTCTTATCTTTCTGATTCTTCAGCAAATCTCAGCATCCAGATCCATTACAAGTTGCTTCATGCTTTGTCTTGCCCATGAACAAGCAGCAAAGATAGGATTGACCCAATAAGCTGCTCTTTATAAATKATTCCCTGGGGCTGAAATTCACCCAGATACAGGGAACAGTACAAACTGTGGGCATCGCTTCAAAACCACTGGAGCCATGGAACTGGGAGCAGGACTGGCTCTGCTCCTGTGTGCTGTAATGGTCTTGTGCTGATCTGCTCTAGAGGGATGAAATTAATTCCATTCTCACCCTGGAAGCCATTAKCAGTAGCAGAAGATAAAGACTTTTTCCTGACCAGAAAATCTCTTATTCCGACATACCAACGTGAATGGAGATTCAGGTTTAAGTAAGAAGGCTTTAAATCTGGGCCAATTTTCTTGTCTTTTCAACCTCGGTCCCTTCTAGAATAGGAACCTAGGACACTGTCTTNTTTTTTTTTTTTTTTCTTGAAGATAGCTATCTTCCACTACCGGTTTAAGCCCTTTTTTTACCTTCAAGGTAATCCTAAACTTTAGGAGGTGAACCCAAGGAGATTGAATTCAATATATAGAGATTGAAAGATAGATCCTAGATGGTTTTGTGGAGGCGTGTTTACAATGAGCTGTTTACAATTATACTTTCACACAATTAAAAGACAATATAGACAACCCTCTTTTTTTTCTTAKTTTTGTTTGTGTGTTTGTTTTTGTTTTGTTGTTGGCTGATTGTTTGGGGTTTTTTTTTTCTGTTTTGTTTGGGGATTTTTTTGTTTTTCTCCAGTTATTTTGCTAAACACCATGAATTTCCAAGTGGCAACACATTGGGGAGGCAGAAATGTTTTGTTTCTGTTTGTTTTCCTCTCACTTGCTTGTCACGTGGTTCTCCGTACCGCCATACATCTGCTTGCTAAAAGAGAGAGCTGTGYTCAGATCTTACCAGCAAAAACAGCTTTAAACCAGCTCTGTGACCCTGTTGCTGACAGCTCTCTCCCAGTAATGCTCTGAGATGACAGCTGCAATTCCAAGGATGCTGCAGTCCAATCCCACTCACAGAAGCTGGGACTTTCTCTTAAGAAGATTGTCTTAAATTACTTGCAGGACAATCAGCTTCTTTTCATAAAAAATAACATGCTAGGAAGTTGGGCTCTGTAGTCCATTGTTTAAATTGTGTCTCTTCTATTTGCCAAAATTTTATGTGGCAATAAAGACAGAAGAGCTGGAATTTTAAAATATAGTGATTTCATCTATAAGTTATAGGCAGGGAAAATAAATTACTTACAAGTTTGCCTACCACAGTGTTTGGAGAAACATTTCTCTACCTGCCTCTGTGTCACTTCATTGCTTTCTGCAGGTTCTAAGGTCATCTGGAGTGGTACCATGACATGTGATGGGATMTCAGAACAAAAAAGATTAGTAATGCAGTATCTGCTGAAATCCTGGACACTCTCAAGCCAGTGCTTGTCACCAATTTGTTTTACTGATGTTGCTATTTCAGCCTCCTGGCTGGACAGGCTGTAGCTCTGGAGGTGTGATGTACGCTCCTTGAAGCATTTCTAGACCAGGCTGGTGGCCTATGGAGCCACTTGTATGAGACTGTGAGGGAGGTAAGATGGAATCCAGTGTTAAAAAAGGAAGTTTCAAACCCTTACAAAACCAGTAAGTGGAAGGTCAGTGGATGTGCTCCAAGCTACCCCTCTAMAGGAAAATCATCTTTAGACGAAGCATCACTAGATTGTCCTCAGTAGGAGAGAGAAATAATCTCTGCTTAGCAAAATTGCCAATAACTCATCTGCAGGCTAAGCATCTGCTTTCAGCTGTTGTGCATTGGAATATTTACCCAATGGTTTCAGGAGCAACAAGGCTCACCCTGTGGATATTTAAGAAAGATTTAAAATACTGACATATTCAAGATTGATTCAAGCTTAAAACTATTCATAGACTTCAAGAAAAAGAGGACCCTTTACTTTAAATACCCCTAAAAATCTCTTGCTTTACAATAATTCTGTTCYTGTGAAAATCAAACAAACTTCCATCAAGAATATGTAGACAGACTTTTTAAATCATTTTGACTATTGAACCACTGTAGCCCAAGCCCGTTTAGCCTGCAGGACTTTGAACGCCACAAACAGTATATAGCATTACACTGTTAACACTAATAAACCCCAAATTGCAGAACATAAAACACTTGACAGCAGTCCTGGGGTTATTTTGGCCTCTGTGAAGCAAAGCAGCTCTCATAGGTATCAAGCTAAGAAATTCTGTGATGCAGAGTTTTTGACTTATTTACCTCCAGTGCTACTTATAAACAAAGAGATCTTTGAAAAAGCAGGTTGTAGCATCATGCTGTAATTTTAAAGGGATCCAATATTTTTCTTTCTGCTGGTGAAGAAGGGAGATAAGGAGGAGAGTATGATAAGGGACAGTCTACACTTTTGGTGCGAAGGGAATCAATTTATCCTGCATTCAGTAAAACCTGCAGGTGAGGCATCAAAAAACATTCCAAGTCCCTTGGACAAAAAAGAGCAGCCCTAAGGAGCAAATTCTCAGTCCTGTCTAATAAAAGGAAAATAACAGCTGAGAGATTTGTGAATGTTTGCTGTAATTCTGCAACAGAATAAAATATTAAATTCCACACACTGCTCTGGCACTCCCATCCTGATCATCATCAGTGAAAATATACCTTCAGTGCAGCAGCTGTAGATGCTCTAATAAGACATCTACATAGAGAAAATAGGCAATCAAATTTCTGCAAAGTATGAAATTTTCCATTAAATTGTCTCTTCCTTTTATATAACACAGCTGCAACAGTTCTCACTATATTTTTCTGTCTATGCCTCAGCAAACATAACTCTCACTTGCAGGACATTTTCCAAATGAGTCATTTGAGATTCAGAAGATTTCCTCAGAAGTGTGTCTAGACCGTGACCCCCAAAATATTTTCCTGGAAAAAAAAAATTGATCCTATCCAAAAAATTGATCCAATCATCTACAGACAATTGATCCAATCATCTACAGGTAAGTTAGGAAATAGAGAGCATTGTAAATGAAGAACATATTCTGATAAATTTAATATTAAAGAGATGCAAAGAACATCTGTGTCATTTGCTTCTAAATGAATCTCTGGTAGTTTAGTCAATGTGTTAATCTTCAAAAGGCCTTTGATGTTGTGGTCTGTTTGGCTTTGTCTGATGAACTTTATGGTTTTGCTTTTAATAAGGCAGGGGTTCTGAGGCTTTAATTTGAGTAACAAGTCATTACTGGTAAACTGARTTGCTTGGAATTACTGTAAATTGTGGTGCTTGCCTGCTAATTGATGGCGTGTCTGAATTCCTGGATGGAAGGTGTTATTCTTCTTCAGTGTTAATGATCTTTTGAATCGTGTCCTGTTGCTGGTTCTGGTGGTGAAAATGCTGAGGCAAACTATGCCTATAAGGCCATGTTGTTTTTTAYTCAGAATTAGACTTCAGTGTTTTAAACAACAAACATGCCTGTCTCAGAGAGATACAGTTGTTGAAGCAATCAAAATGCCAGCCCATGCTTCCGTGGGGTAATGACCATCATGACAAATCCCTGGAGCTGCTGTGGAGTCTTTTTTTACCCCTCCATGCACTGTCAGCCTGGGGGAGTTAATTTTGAGTTAACTGTTAACAGGCCAGACTGTGTGCTGTGTTTTAGTTGACAAGGGAGTTGTCGGTCTAAGGTTGGACTTAATGATCTCAGAGGTCTTTTCTGACTTTAATGATACTGTGATTCTGTGAAATCTGAGCAGATCACTAGATCTGTGTGAAAGCCAGTAAAACACTTCCATTACCTTTGAGGTTTGCCTAAGCTATGCCACAGAGTTTTAAATAATACACTGGCTGAGTAGGGATCACTCAGAATTAATACACATTCTTGAAGGGTTTTGTTTCTTTGAAATTATTTCATTTTTAAGTGTCTTGCATTTTTTGCCCAACCTGAAATGAAGTGTTTTTTGCTTTCTCTGGGTATGGTGAAACCTCTTATGTCTTTAGTTCAGGACAAGGAGAAAGTACACACACACACACACACACACAAAAAAAAAAAAAAAAAAAAAAAAAAAGGAAAAATCTACATAAAAGCGTACAAGCATTCCTCTGCCAAGACTTCTTCCCAGCCAAACCGTATCTCTGATGTCCTCAGGGCAGCTCCTTTTTTCAGAGAAAACACAGGGTGATTTAAGAAGCTGGCCAAAAACTCCACAATTTTGGAAGTCTGGCAGTGAAACATCCTGGGCCCATCTCAACATTTCCACTTCCCTCATTATTGCCATCTAATTCTGATATTTACCTGCACCTATACCTGCTGGTTCCTGTGCTATTGTACACTCTGCATGCATTTTTCCAGAAGAAGGAGCAGCAGCTGCTCATGGCAGGTGTGAACACTGTTTATCACATCCCCTTCTTTCCCCACTCAAAGCACATGCACCAGCACAGAGTGATATTCTTGCACATTAAATTACTGCTATTGAAATCAGATTCTGCCTTACACGACGCTGACAGTGCTGTGTTTTATTGCTAAATGYTACAAGTAATTCCTCACATTCTCAGTGATTTATCATGTAGCTCATCTACTCAGGGATTTCCTCCATCGTGTAATATCACTAGAATTTTGCCTGAGGAACAACTGCCAGGGAGGACCTGCTGTTATACCTTGCTTCCTTCTTCTGGAACATATTAGCATAACATAAGCAAACGCCACAGAGCAGTTTGACATATTGTGTAAGTACTGATTTTATGTTAAACTGATAATAGATGCTTGTTGGGAAGCTGTAAATTTTCAGAAACTGTCTTAGTCTGCTGATACATTTTTAAATGGAAAAATGTAAAAGCAGCTGGTGTGTCTGTATCCACCACARTCTATCCACATTTTTGTATTGTATCTTGCCTCTCATTTAGCATACACAGAAGTTCAGACTGCAGGAAACAACTTTTCCATTTAAGCTGTTATGCTAAAAACATCTTCCTTTTGGCACCAGGCTGTGAGTCTGTGGTGGCACATCTAACATCAAACACATGGAGAATGTAGTCACYCTTGCCTGCACAGGGTTCACATGCTGGAAATGCCCAGGAATGGTACACAAAGCTTGCTGAATCAAAGACATATTCACACTCACCGGGACAGAGGTGGTTCCCAGAGGAGTGCACTAATTGCTTAGGTTGTTAACATAAGAATATCATAATGACCAGCCTGGTCCAGGCCCTGCTGGCCCCAAGACCTGTTTCCCAAAGAAACCAGCAGGAGAGACGCGGGGGAAGGTCACAATAAGCACAGGACAATATTTAGCCAAGCACCTCTCTGCAGTCAGTGCCTTGGAGARTACCTGAGCTGAAGGTCATGCAGAGCCTGACCTGTCTAATGAATGCCCATGGACCTGCCTTAATTTAGCTAATTCCTTCCAGGACTCATTTGCATTTTGCCTCTGCAGCTTCTCTCAGCAACAAATGCCTTCTTCAGTTATGGGCTGTGCAGAAAAACTGCCTTCTCCAGTTTGTTTAAAAATTTCTTGATTATTTGGCATTGAAGTCCCATTCATTTCTGTGTGATCAGAATCAGAGAACAGTCCTTCCTCAAGCCCCTTCTCTAACCCTGTAATAACTCCATTCTGGTTTAGCATATGCCTTTCCTTTTTGCCTCTTTCTGAAGCCAATCGTGTTCTGTTTGGTCTTTCCTCCTGTGCAGGCTGTTCTCTCATCAAACTTTTTCATACCTCCTTCAACTCTGCTTTTTATGAGACAAGGGAAGGACCAGCCCTCTGTGCAATCTTCAGAGTATGTCTGCACCAGACACTTTTACAGATGGTTGAAAGTGTTTTCAGTCTGGCTCTCAGTTCTTCTCYCTAATAATTCCTAACAGCCTGTTTGCCCTTTTGACCACTGCTGAGCAGCGAGCCTACAGAAGCAACTTCAAGATTTACTTCTTGACTGGTAGCAGCTAATTCAGAGCCAAGAACAGTACATGCATGGCTGAAAGTTATTTTTTTTTTTATCAGATTCATTATACTGCGCATATCAGTGCTGGATTCTGCTCAGTGTACAACCAAGACCTTCTGCAGTCATTCACAGTCAGATTTAGATTTTATTTTATTAAGTATTTTTGCATTACCAACTATCTTTGCCACCCAATGCCCTTTTCAAGCTTCCTTCTGAGAATTTGGTGACATCCCAGCATAGTTAATATTTCCCTGCAATGGAAAACTCAATCATTAGTCCTTTCTTATTTCCAATCCTCTAACCAGTTATTAATCYATATGAGGCCAAATACAACTTCCAAATGGCAACTTCATTTCTCCAAGAATCTTTGCAGATGAAACTTGCTGGAAGGTTCCTGGAAACCCTCATCAGCTGAATCACCTTTATTAATATACTTCTTTATACCTTCCCAGAATACTCGTAGATTTGTACATCATGACTTGCCTGACACAATCTGTGTTGACTACTCCTCAATAAATCATATTTTTTCTGTGTGTCTAGTAAATCTATATTTCATATGAGCTTTTTGTGAGTTTGTTTGGTACAAAARTGAGAGTTTGCTTGGTACAAAATCCAGGTGCAATGCTCTTTATTTTCTCACATCTCTTGTAGTCTTGGTTTAAAAAAAAAAAAAGAGATAATTTTTCTGATATCTAGAGCCTAAACTATGCTAATTATCAGAATAAACCAAAGTCCTTAACCCCTTTACCTTTCTTTGAAATRGTTACTGTTATTCATTGGTTTGTTCCACACCCTAGTCCMCTTTTTTTTCCAGCRAAGACRGGTGTTTTCTGGATAGGTAWCCCCCAAAGAACAGCAAAGCCTTGGGTTTCTCTTTCACCTCTCTGTGAAGAACATAGTGATGAGGAAATCAGAGTTTTACCTGTTGTGGGAATTTGTTTCCCTCCAGAAGCAGCTGCTGCTCCTTCATGCCCTGCTGTAGCAGAAGACGTGGTGCCAGCTTTGCAAATACCTGTTCACATTGGGATTCACCTTCTCCAACACTCACTCAGCTTTCTTGTAATGACTTTGTCTTCCCTGTGTGATGCTTTTATAGATTGTTCACTTCTGGATCTCCCCAAGTGAGGTAAATGTTTTACTTCTGACGCCTTTGAAGTTTTTGTTGCTGTGAGGTTTCACACATTTATCAAATTGCTTCTCACAACCTTCTCTATTATTTTTTCTTGGACTGCCTTAACAGGGTTTTTCACTTCACTTGCTGAGGTTTTTGCTGCTGGTTATGGATTCATTATCCCTTTCTCTCCCTGGCCCAGGATTTTATTATTATTTATTATCTCACAGCACCAGTGCACCCCATGGCTCAGGCACAGATTCTCCTCCTCCCTTCATGAGGATCTGGTCCTCTGACCTTGGAATCATTTCCTGCACGTGGGAGCTCATCACTCAGTGTTAAACTCCTTCCATGCTTCTCTAGCTCCAGCCTTCAGGCTGTGTGTTTACATTATCCTTCTCACCAAGTSCTGACACATTAAAATTAAAATACATCAGCTCTAGTTAGGTCGAATACACAATCTTATGATCATGACAAAGTCAAGATTTGTCTTGTAATCTTTCTTTGCGGTGATTTGTAAGGAAAAATCCCTTTGGTGCTGACTGCAGCATTAGCATTGCAGACTAAATGTAGTCAGACAAGCCAGTCTGTTGTTTGTCCCCTTCTCTAAAACAAACAATTTCTAAAGGATACTTTATGTATTCATTAGCAAAAATCTTCAGCCCTCTAACAAAAATTCAAAGTTTGATGTTATCCTGTTGCAGTGACTCTCACTGTTTTGTAACAGTGTGATTTAATATATGAAATACAGAGGAAATTGTTTTTTCATGGGGTTTTGGTGCTCCTGAAACACAGCCTGAAATTAAGCTAACTGATCAAGTGAGTTAAACAACTGAACGAGCCTCGCTCTCCCATAGGACTCAAAAGGAACCCAAACTTTCTCCCAAAGTATYTATCATAGCCCAAGGGACCTTTTAGCTAGAGATTTGATTGAATCTTAAAGYAAGTGTATTGTTATCTTCAGTTTATCATCCAAGTTTCTTGAAGATACCATCATTGTGGTTTTCTCAGGAACAGCAGCTCAATAGTACTCTAAATTTGTAAGTGTATGGTAATGAAATGAAAAAAAAAAAAAGAATTCTAATTGATTCAAACTCAATCTCCATAATATCTGCACTTATCAGGCATATTTGGGTCATCTGCCATGAAAGGAACAGATCAGAGTTTCTTCTAATGAAGTGCCAAGATGCCATCAAAGCCTGGCAATTGGAGGACTGGTAACAATAACCTGATCCTGAGTCAGCACATTATGCCTTTATGTGGAAGGAAAATTGAATTAAATTCTATGAAAACAAATAAAATGAGGAAATTCTCAGTACCAACKTAGTGTGACATTTTTGAGAATGCTTCCCTTAAGAGAKRYTWCCTGGCTGCTTCTCTCCGAGGGTGACCTGGAGTGACAATGAGATGCCACACAGGCTYTACAGCCACAGAGAAAAGTCAGCTCTTCCAAAGCAAAGCCCAGACCTGCTCCCCTTGGGTCTCCTTCCCAGAATAAGGAGTGTCTTGGACCAAAGCACGAGAAAGCAGCAGGTACAGGGATCTCCCCCTCACTCCTGCCCTTCTCAGGGAATCAGCCTTTCTGGATGGACTCCATGTTGGGGAGARTGGATATTTTGGCAAGTCCTTTTCCCAGTGCTGGGTTGCTGATTGAGTGGGGATCAGGTCTTCTCTTTAACTAAATTTGTTGGGCAAGATGTTTTCCTCTCTCATCTGTGGAGATGAAATGGAAGATCTGATGGAATCTGATCTCTGTGGAGAAAGAGGCAAACCGCCATCTTCTCTTCAGCAACTTTAATTCCAGGAGATTCTAAGTCACAGGGATGCACCTGCCTTCCCTCAAACCAGATTGTCTCATCTGAGCCCTCAGAAGAGAGGGAACCATCAGCAGTAACAGGCTGTGGTCGTGGCCGTGATTCCTGCCCCCCTCATGGCACAAAAATCAACCAACCCTTCCTGTTGAAGTAATGGCATGGTATGAAAAGAACAAAGTACTTCGGGGACCAGAAAGTAAACAATAAACCAAAAACCTAAGAGTGGCCTCAGGATAAAACTACAAGGTCAGGCAAGTAGGCTTTGGGGTCCTATTATAAGACATTTTCTAAGATCAGTCATAGTAATGGGAACAGAAACCAGCTCATAGCCTTATTCTCTTCACTATCCAGGGATCAAAATCAGTCTGAAACGGGAGAGGGAGTGGGTGTCAGGACCTCCCTCTGGACTGGTACTCTTTATTTCTTGTAAAAATGGAAGTCGATTTTTGCCAGAAGGGAACAGGAAAACAGCATCTGAGAAATTGTTCAGTGTAAACACCAGCAAATTCATTATTCATAGCTGTTTAATGAAAGTTTTATGTTAACAAATCTTTTTTTTTTTTTTTTTTTTCCCTGGATGGCTCATAAACTATTTGCTGCCTTTTTCTCTCTTTTTGTTTCTTCAATTCATGAGGTCACATTCATTGCAGGTGAAGCTTTCAAAAAAGAACAAAACAAAGATCAGGAGTGAGACAGTGAATTTGAGCACTCACTGGCTACAAGATGCCTTGTGTTCCGTCTGATTCAGCTCCATTATTCATTACTTGATATTTTTCAGAAGAAGTATGTTTAAAATGCCACTTACAATATGAAAATTTGTTTTAATACAATTTAGTCGGAACATTGATGGTGCTCACAGTGTTCCCATCTGTGCTTATGGAAGTTTTCTTTCCATAAATAAGTGCATTTTGTTCTTTGTCTTCAGCAAGAGTCTCTCACGACTTTTATTGCGTCTGTGCTCTCAGAGGTCATTGTGAATAACATCTTGTTGGAGCTGCAGTCAGAGATAAGAGGTTTATGCACAGCATCCCAATACAAGGGCCGACCATGGTGGTTTTTAACAGTTTCAGGGTTTTATTCTGTATTTAAAGTGAGCTGACTCTTTGTCACAATKAACTTCTCCAGGCTTGATGCTTCCTGTGCTTAGTCCTGCTACTAGAGCAGAGTACACACATCAGCCAGGCTCACCAAGGCAGGTTCCATCAACTTCCAGCTCCTTCTTTGTCCTCACAACATATTAACAGCTACTGCATTTTAAAGCTGGCTGAGTTGTTGATTTTCAAGACTTTGTGGACATTGAGGAATTCACCTGCAGGCTTGAAATTAACCCCAGCCAGAAGCACTTGGGTCATTAGCATTGGGTTTATTGCAGATATATGCCCATGTACCAATTAAGAACTTCTTTCTTTTGAACACAGTGATAAAAATATTAAAAATTCATGATGTGAGTGAGGAGAATTAGCTCTGTTTTATTCCAAAAAATGTAGTCCAACAGCTTTACCCTTCCATCAAGAAAAACACATTCCTGTCTGTGCTGTGTGTCATATTTAATATGCTTGTGAAGACCAGCATAACAAACCACCGAGATTAATAACCTTCAGCTGATAAAGAGTTGAGAGGAGGTGCTGTCATCACAGCTGGCCATGGCTCTGCAGCACTCTGCAGGCAGCCAGGAGCCTGGAGGAGCAGATCCAGGCTGAGACCCTGCTGGCAGCTCTGCCACACCAAAGCAGAGATGAGGAGGGATGAGGAACCCAGCGGGGTCTCGCCCGCCCTTCATCTGCTTCAGTTTTCCCAGTGCCCCACTGCTCATGTCAGATTTGCATACTTTTTTATCTAGCTACCTAATTATTTTCAACATCAAAATTGTATTCAGAAACCCAGCACACAGAGCAGGAATAAAAGGACAGTGACAGTAGGAGCACGAGGGGAGGAAGGGCTACACTGCCACAGAGCTGCTGGCAAAGCCTCAGCTGCCTTCAGCTGCCTGCACAGAGAGACAGCTTCAACCTCCACACGCCTTCACTGGCACTGCAGACAGAGCAGGATGGTCAAATGAGAAAGGGTCACTCCTTTCTAGAGGGGTCCTCTTGCTCTGGTGGGTGCAGGGTTGGTCAGGGATGGGCTGCTGCCTCTTTCCTGTTGCTGCCAAGACTGGAAGTTCCACCATTTGTCCCATTTCAGCTGTTGCACTAGAAGCCTCTTGCTGCCTGTCTGCATCCTAAGTCTGATCCATTGATTTTAAATATGAGCAATGATTATTGTAGCAAACAGAGCCAACATGCTGCTCCTCCTGACCAGAAAACGTTTGAACAGCCAGAAACATCTTTTTGCCCAAGCCTTCTGCAGCTTTTGTTTTRGGGTCCCTGTTCCCCTGGGGAACTTTCAGGCACAGGGAGGTCTCCCAAATAATGTGAAAATCATAATAACAGTTGTGATTGTCTCCACTCCATGTAACAGCTGATTTGCTGATGGCTCTCCTGCAGAACAGTCAGATAGAAAATTAACTTAGTAAAATAGAAACTTAAGGCCTGAGCTGAGCCTGTCTGGTCCCTCCCTGACCCTGTTGTCTCCTGTCTCYATTCCAACACTCYCTCTGCTTGGGGATGCTGAGACAGGATRCTGCAAAGCCTGGGGGCAGCCTCASAGATGCATTTTGGGGTACTGCAGAAGAGCTGGTCACCACTGACTGGTGACATCGAAATAGGTGCTGTGTATATGCCCCTGCGATGGCACAAAGGCTCGACAAGCTCCCTGGGGTACCGGTACAAACCAGATTTCCAGCAGCTGCATGAAAATGTTTTTCTCACTCRGCTGATGAGAGCTGCAATGTAACAGAACACCCTGAAGCCGGGTGATGGAGTTCAGMAAGTGAGGGGAAATGCTGATATCATTCAGGAATTGATTGGTGTCTGCCCATATCCACCACCACTGCCTGGGGTTTGATGGAATAACTGAGAAAACATCTGAAAATGTGACAGCCAGYGAACGTGTTCTTCTTGAGAGCCTCAATCTGAACAGAACTCGCACAGATGGGACACAAACCCTGACTGGCAGGAACACTGGTTGTGTGGCTTTGCTGGGAAGGGTTTTGTTATCCAAAATATGATTTTATGGTCATCAGGAGGCTCTTGGTGCTAAAGACCCAGATCTCTCCAGAGCTCCAGACCTGATTGTCTGCCTCATCAACACGATGCTTGTGCACACACTAAATCAACATTTCTCGCCAATGTGAAGGGGGGAAATCAAAGGCTCCCTGCAACCTGAGTAAGCTGGTGCAGGAAAAGGCTCTTCAAAACTTCTGAAAATGAGAGAAACAAATGGGGTTTGGAAGGCATGAGTGAATTGATGAATCACAGCAAGCTGCCTAAAGCCCAGGATTAGGCAGTGAGTCTTCCTTCACTCATCACRTTTTGTCTGTACCACATCAGTCTGTCTACAGGACAAAGGCTGTCTTTCTGTTATGAAGTTTGATGGTCTTTTGCTTGTGATAAAAGCAATAAAAAACTTTTGTCTCCCAATAARTGGSACCACTGTCTTTTAGAGCAGTTAAGAATTAATAATAGGGTTAAAATTAGTGGATCTATACTGCAATGTCATCAATTCTGGGCTCACATGAGTGGATTTTTGAAGAAATTAGGGTAGGAAAGACCTCTGCRGCCATTTAGTAACCCTCTTGCTGAATTTATGAATTGGAAATGCTTAAATTCAAAATGCTGAAATGGAAATGTTTAAATTCAAAASTACATTTGTGTTTGTGAATGAACTGCAGTTTATCCCTTCTGATGAAGGGCCAGTGTTGTCTGGATCCCGGGCTGGGTGTAGGCACAGCCCTGGCCTGGCTGCAGCTGCATTCCCAGGAAAAATGTTGTAATGTGGGAGAGAGATCTCCCTGCCCTCACATGAGCTAAAAAAGGAGCATTCTACCCTCATCCTGATGAAGTCATCTCTGCTGGAATGCATAATTACCACTGAATTTTTAAACAGCTGTAACACATAATATTAATGCCTGAAGAGAACAGCAAAAGAGCATTTCCAAGGAAACAAACCACCACATTTTCCTGCTCCCTGCCACAACAGGCTGAGATAAAACTAAATCTCCTTGAGAGCTAACAGTGTTTAGGAACCAGTCAAAACTGAGAAATACAACTTTTGTATTTTGTATTGAATGGACATACTCACATGATAGAGCAAACCTGTAAAGAAAGACAAGTTTTAGCCTCTGTTCCTATCTCRCATTCCCGCCATTGCATCGCTCTAAATCTGGCATGTTGGAGGAAGAAGTCAGAGCACAGTAGGCATGAAAGGTCTGCCAGAGCTCRGGTTAGAACCCAAAATGTGTGGCAGAAACAGCCCTGTGAGTCCAGTTCCTCACACAGTTTAAACTCTGAGTCAGGTGGTGCCCCAGCGAGGGCAGCTCTACTCAGGGAAGGGAATAGGGAAGAATAGGGCAACAGAAAGCAGAGAGCCTCAGAGCTTTATTTATGAAGGTATTTGAAGCCCTCATGCTGAACAGGTCGCCTCCTGGCATCTGTGGAGCAGCACAGGGTGTTCCTGGGCAGAGGAGAGGGTTTGTGTCAAATGCTGGAGTGAGGGGATGGACCAACTGAGGTGCTGCACTGCCCTGCAGATCCCAGTGCCAAAGTTTCCAAGCAAAGGAGTCCCTGCTAGGAATGCCAGTTTTTAACTAGTCCATACTGCTGAGCCAGAAACCACAAATTCATTCTTTCCTTTGTTCAGTTCTGSCTCAGGATCAATGAAGACCTCAAAAACCCATAGTTCAAGTTCAGTTCCAGTTCAGTTGGAGGAATGCATCAGAGAGGAAGAAATTCAGGCTGGTGTTGGTTCAGGTTTAGTACAATTTTGTGAGCAATTTTCTCTGAAATTCATATTTTGATAGCTCTGGTGAGAAAAAAGAAAGAAAGAAAAAACCAAACAGAACCTGGATACTGCAACATAATGACACAAATTGCAGCTAGATACATCCTGATCCAAGTGTGAGTGACTGGAACTGCAGTGGAGAACTTCGAGCAGGATAGTTTGACAAACTACACAATAGGACAGTGAGCAAGGTGATGGAGCTGTTAGCAGCAAGAGATCATAAATTCTCTTTTTTTTTTTTTTTTTTTTTTTT
>NW_026623957.1:209150-236534 GCF_030028575.1 Malurus melanocephalus
CTGACTGGCAAGTCTCTCTAGTGTATTCCAGCTTATTTCATTTGCCTCTCCCTACAGACCTGACTGAAAAAAAGATCAAGTCAAATAAATGATTAAGAGCTAGCTACTGCAAAATGTGGRGTTTCACTGCCTGAGAGCCAGGGCTGAATCCCACCCAGGCCATGGCAGGGGTGCTCCCTGCAGCACATGGGGAGGGTCACACMGGGAACCCCAAAAATGGCATTTCATGGGATTACAGAGCTTTGTGGAGTTCAATATTCTATTTCCAGCAGTGGCTGAGGAAAAACACAGGCCAGGCATGGGGAGTCCTTTGCCCTGGAAGTCTCCAGCATCAAAATMGAGAAATATCCATCCTTCAGGGGCTCCAAAGCCACAGCCTTGCAACTGCTGGTGTGCTGTTCCAGCCATCTGAGGGAAGGATCTCAGGACCTGCATGGGAAATCAGAGTCACTTTCAGGGTAGGTCATGATGGCTCAAGCACAGTTCCATGTCAGTGTGTCCAAGTGAGATCTCAACAAAGCCAGCAGAGATTGCACACCCAGATCTGTGCATCCAAAATGTGCCTCTGGAATGGGAATCCAAAGAACTGTAATTTATATAATTTGATGTGGCCTTGGGAGCAGAGGAAAAGCTTTCCYCTTTACAGGTTCATGCCCAAGTCATGGTACAGGTCCAGGCTCTCACTTGGCATTTTGTCTCCTGTATCCTCAGTGGTCTGCCASGATTTCAGGAAGGGAGAATAAACMCRTCTCAGTTTAGTCCACACCTGAGASACRTGCAGCATCAATSTGGGAACAYCYCATGTGCAAGGAGGACCTGAAACACATTCTTCCATTTCCTATATTGGTCAGTTTAACCTGTAAAAAAYTGTATAAAGCAAGGGCTGGGAAGTGACAACACTTTTCCCACTTTCCATTTTGCAGAAAAGAGAAAAGACACAGCCACAGTGACCATCTTTTTAGAGAATCATGGAATGGTTGGAGTTGGAAGGGACTTTGAAGATCATCTTGCCCCAAATCCCTTCCATGGGCAGGGACAAATTCCACTGGAGCAGGTTGCTCAGGCTTTGTAGGAAATCTGATAAGGACAGCAGGTCCTACAGGTGCTCCCACAGGGCATTGTTGCCAACAAAGCTTGTACACAGCAATGAGTTTTTGTTAGGCTGGGGTATAAACAGGATGGTACAAGATTTGGTGCTGTTTGGGTGGGTTCTGGGTCTCACAGAGCTGCAAGTCCTCAGAACCTGCTGGTCCATGTGCAAACTGTTTCTAGCATTTCAGCCCCACAGTCTGAGTAARGGGTTTTGTGTCTCAGTTCTGGAATGAAACAGCTCTGTCCCACCTCAGCCTCACTCCAGGCACCCCTGAGAATCCTGCCCTGCACTGAGCTTGTTCTGTGCACAAATTGCAAATGTAGATAGAAATTGTTCACGTTATGCACTTAGGTAGCAGTTGTGAATGGGCTTCCATTTTGACCACAAAATATGTCCTTAATTACACAGAAGGAAGTTACTTTCCTTTGTGKTTWTTTTTGGTGTGAAAACAAACTCTCTACCTGCAGCAAATTCAAAGCCAGCCAYGGCAGGGCAGTCTTTGAACCATGCCATGATTGACTTGCCAATTATCCTTTTTTTTGGTTTCTTGGAACACATACATTTATTTTCCAYACCTCCCCTTTGCACAAAGCTGCGGCACACTTGAGGTGACAAGTCCTTAGGAATGGCTTTATTAATAATAACTCACATTTTAACACCGTGCCCAGCTYGTGGCTCAGGAGGGGAAGGCAGGAGATGGAGGCAGCCTGCATGACCTTGTTGTGATTGAAAGGGAAGAATTTCTGATCTCCTGCCTCTGACCCRGGGCTGCTTGAGCAGAACTGACCTGGGCAGGCAGAGCAGAGTGACCCTGCCTGCTCCCAGGCTGRGGAGACACACTGCAAAAATGAGCTTTGAGGAGAAGGACCTAACAAAAATAGGAACTCAAAGTAGTTGAAATAAATGGAACCTGAGTTGAATTGATGTCCAGAAAGGTCATTTCTGAAAGGATCTCCTGGGGTTTCCACATATGTCAGATCATTGTCGTCCCAAGTCTCTTTGAAAACTTTAAGAAAATTGGACTATCTGAAGCTGGTGGAGGGAGATTTGTTCAAGTGCCAAGATTCACAGGTTAACAACTGTGGGGAGGATGACATTTAAAAAAAGATATTAAGACAGTGACAGTCCTTTTTTCCCCTGCTATGCATGGGACAGAGAAGCAAGGCACCCTCACACTGCTCAAAGACCTCAGACAGAACCTTCACCTTTCCCCGTCAGAGGTTTTAATTATTGGAGAAGAATCAACTTGTTGCTGAGGTTTAGGAGAAGAGGAGATATATGGAAATCCATTCCTAAACATTCACAGTGCTGGAGACAGTAACAACTGAAACATGGTAGATAAATGTGAACAAAACTCACCAAATAACAAAACATGGTAGATAAATGTGAACAAAACTCACCAAGTAATGTGCAGAGCAGAAAGCATTTCCTATTATGTTTAAGTGCTTGCAGAATGTCTCTCTGTTGTTCTATTTACAAGGAGCACTTTGCATACAGAGCATCAATCTCTCGCAGAGCCAGCGCATTACTGTGATGGAAATGGCAAATTAGCAACAAAGCAGATCTGCTGGGGGGCTGTCAGCAAAGGGGCTTTACCTTTATCACATCAAACAAAAGAGGAAAAACCTATTTTACACCATTCTGTSTTTGTCAGCACGCATGACAAGGAGGCACTTACCCCTGCTGCTCGGTGCCTTTGACAGCGCTGTAGGAAGGCAGAGCAGAGCAGAGCTACCACGGGGATTTAACAGCCTGAATGCTTCATTTCAAAGGGGAGCTGCAATCACCTCCCCTGGATGGCACCCCTGCCTCAAACTCTGAGCAAGTGGAAGAGCTGGAGAGTTCAAAACCTGAGCAGGAGGAAGGGTTGGAGGGCAGGATCACTCCAGAGACCRCATTGACATTATTTTGGACCCAGCTAACAGCACCTCTTCACAAACTGTGAAACCCCTGGGTCATGCTGTACCTTGGCAGATGTTGGARCAGCCGCAGGCAGAAAATAAAGAAAGGTCATGGATCATGGAATCACAGAAYGGCCTGGTTTGTAAAGGACCTTAAAGCTCATCTGTTTCCAACCCTCCTGACGTGGCCAGGGACATCTTCCACTAGATCAGGCTGCTCAGAGCCCCCTCCAGCCAGGCCTTAATAGACAGACAAGTCAGAATTTTTCTTCCACATTTCAAGGACAAAAATAAACTGTTCCAGCCTCCACCAGAAATGTGGCAGGAGGTGAGGGTCACCCAGCTGAAGCTCAAGGCACAAAGGTCAGGACACATCCAGGCTTGCCAGTCTGTGCCTTCAGGGCATCTCCACACTTGCACTGCCATGAGAACTTGTCTCATCTCCAGGCTGCACACAAATATTGAAATGTCAGCTTTGGGTGAGCTCCTGGGCTTCCAGATCTGACCTCACTTTGCTGTCCCACATGGGCTCATGRCACACTGGTACCAGTCAACCTGCATGCCAGTTTTGCTTTATTTTTATATCACTTAGGTTATGTGTATAGGTGTTTTGGGGTAATACTAGAAGAGCAAAGTGTGTGATATAAATTAATCTCATATTTGGTCATTCTGAAATTGCCTCCAAGAGACAATTTGAGCCAATGATGAAGTTTTCCTCTTCTTGTGATGCAGCCTTCTTGTTTCACATAGTCCAGGGGTTTTTGCTTAATTATCTTTGAGCATTTTAWCTACTTAACTAAATTTGTGAGATCTTTTGCAGTTTCAATATATTTCTGATGAGACAAGTTGTTACACAGTCCGTTGAATACAATTGATTGCTAAAGTTTGTAGGAAACCACAGACACAGTACATTTTATTCAAGTTATCCAGATGTTACTAATTTTTCCATTTCCAAAGGGTTGCATGACTCCAATTTATTTTACCAGAGGCTATACAATTAAAAAAAAACCTCACACACCGGTTTGAAATCGTATAACAATACAAGAACAGAAGTAAATTTCTACTGTTGCACCAAGATTACAGTTCACAGGTCAGAGGGCAGTGTTTGAGCTTTGTGAGTAAGGCAAAATGAGAATTTTCAGCTTTCACTCTTCAGTTGTCTTGCTTGACTGAAAAGAACTGGAATTTTTATTATAAAGAGCCTTAAAAAATAATTAACTGTTCTCGGTTTCTTTGAGTACAGAGACAATAACTAATTGTGCTCATTCTTGGTTACTTTGAGTACAGAGACAAGAACCAATGAGATGTGCTAATCCAGTGCCTGTGCTTAAGGGACAGGATTGGGATGATTTCCCTCTGTGAGCACAGCCAGGGTTCTGTGCTTCAGTGAGCAYTTTTGGAAGCCAGGCAGTTAAAGAGAGGATGGGTGTAAGTGGAGTCTTGTGCATTTGCTGATAGAGGATGGCAAATTCATCCCTCAGCGTGGAGTCCTGAGGCCATGAATATTCCCTGGAGGTGAGCACAAAACCCAGGGACAGTATGTGAACAGTACAGCATCCTAAAYCTGGGGCAAAATAATCAGCTATCCAAAATTCCAGGGTAAGTATTGTTCAGCCCAGTAATRAAATGACCCTACATGCCCCACCAGTTGAAATAAACCCTGCATCTACTTTCTAAACCTCATTAATACCATTAAATGATAAGGAATAWATAAATACTTTGTCCACTTTGACTATTGAGATTGGGGCACTTTGGGCACTTGGGACACACAATGGGTACTTTTGTACCATTACAACTGCCTGTAGTGCACTCATGAAATTCAGGACTTTTTTGAAGAATGATGTGGGTTTTGAAAATGAAATTTTCCTGCTACATCTTCAAGGATGTTCTCGTCCAGAAATTTAAATTGTGATGCTAAGGTGTCCCTGGTATAGCTGGTCAGAAAGAGACTAGAATGGAAAACCTAAACTTTACAGAGAGAAAATGCACATTTGGACATAGTTTTGTTTTTCAAAGCATTCAGAAGTTTTTTGTTTCTCACAGCATGAAACAAAAAGTGTGAAGCTTGAAAGCAACTTCAAAATGTAGCATTTAACTGTAATATTTAGCTCTATATTGCCCTTTTTTTTTTCATTTCCATAGATACAAAAATCCTCAAAACAGCAAAAATTATGACGGCAGCAACACAAAAAAAAATCTATCAAAGTCATGGGCTTTTTCTCTTTCTGGAATAAAAAGATTCATTTTGAGGTCAAGACCTCTCCATGATTGTGATAGGGAGGAAAAAAACCATCACTGAATATTAAGAAAACTGTCCTATTTGACAGCAATAAAGCTGTCTCACAGCTCACTTGGGAAGGCTTTAATCTGAAGATTTCTGACTCATTAACATGCAGATTATTGATATAATAGCCTGGTTATAGCTCGCTGCAGGAGAATACCTGCACCAGGATCCCTCACATTAAATTCTCTTCTGTTCTGTCTGGGGTCTTTCCATAGATTCTTTGAGCCCAAGTGCCCTCCAGCACCTCTTTAACAGCACATTTTGTACCTGCACAGTTTGTTCTCTGTCTTCTCCCTGGGAGGACATTTGGTGCAGTGAAGTGTTTTGTGATGGTGGGGYTTCCTTGGCATTTTTTAGATAAAACCTTATGACCTTAGGTATGGGGGCTGTGGGAGAAAGAAAGTGAGCTGAAATGCATTGTATCATGATCCCCCCCCAAAAAACCCAGTCCACTTTCAACCCCAGATCCTTCTGAATTGTGTAGAAAATTTCCACAGCTATTATCTTTTTTTCCCCTTTTTTCCTATTTTTTTTTTTTTTTTTAAATGCTACCTAAAAGAAACCGTCCCAAAGTGTTGGGTCTTTTTTGTTTGGTTGAGGTTTTTTAATGCAGTTAAAACCTGCTGAGAAATAGACCTGAACTTCTTACTCATTTGTTCACAGTGCTCAMAAKAAATATTTGCAAGAYAAAAAGCACACTTCCTACCCAGAAGAATAGAGAYCAGTGTGAAAAATGAAGGTCTACAGCTAATTTTATATGAGAGATGGAAAATCATGGCCCTCTGTGTATAGAAGCCAGCTTTTCCTTGGGACAGTGATTTTCCCCTGTCCCCAGAAAAGGAAACAAAGAGGAGTCAGGGTGGATTCCTGCTCCATTCCCATCTTTCCATGTCCTTCCTGGGAGGAAGGATGRGGGGAAGAATGAACCCTGGACAACTTAGAAAGCCAAGGAGCAGCCTCTGAAGTCTGTTTATGTTTCCATCCTGTTCCAGAAGGAAAATTTTCAAGTTTTGTACACCTTTTTGTTTGGGGTCTGCCTCCCCAACACGGGCATGCCTGAGGCTGCTGTTCTGCTACGTTTTTATTATTAAATTTTTTCAAAATGTTCTGAGTCTTTCCCAACTTTTCTACAGGTCTTATGCTGACTCTTTAGACAGGCTGTTTTATTAACTCCCTCAAAACTTGTACATAAAATCTGACAAAATGCCAGTTAAACACTTTCCTTCAACCTCCTGGGGATAATGTATTTTCAAAGAGTTGGAAATAACAAGTATTTGAACAAGCTGCATTCATTTTTCAGACTATCAGACACTGTTGAGATACAAATGCTCCCCTATTACAGATGCCATCTCCTGCTTTAATAAGACTGGGTGACAAAGAAATGTGGTTTGTCTTTAGCTCCTTGTGTGTTCTTTTGCACTGGGAAGATGCTTGAAGTGGGAACAAGAGTTTACTGGAAGATGTATTTACATTTTTAATTCCCAGRAGGCAAAATATTAAAGGGAAAGAATACACAGTCAGTGAAAGCCAAAAGGARAGGGGAACAGGAGAGAATTAACTAAACATTGATTTGTTTCAGCACTCAGCACTGAATAGTAATACTGAGATCTGTATGAAACACCCTTGAAAGATGTTGAAAAATATTCATGTCATCATTGAAACATGAAGCCAGAATAATTCCTTTGGCACTCTCAAGAAKATTCTTTCTTCACTGTCTCTTCATCTAGCTCTTCTCCATGCTTCAGACAACACTAAATTTGAAAAGATCACTGTTACTGCAGTTATTCTTACATGCAGCTGCCCAAAATATGGGCCTAAAATGCACYCCAACTCTTTTTCTGAAGTAAAAYTCCTGAATTTACTTTTAAAGCAAAAATAATTCAAACTCTGGAAAAAACAGGTGCATCCTTACAAATGCAATATCCTCAGCAAGAAAATCACCTCATCTCCTGTTGGGTATGTGTGAAATGGGTACAGAAAAGAAGCAAGCTGGCTCAAGGATGGCCACAATCAGAAAAAAAAAAAAAAAACCAAAACAGAAAAAAAACCCCAAAAAAACAAAAAACAAAACAAAAAACAAAAAAACAAAAAAAACCCAGGAGAACAAGAAGGGCATCTTGACTTCTGAAGAGAAGGGCTGTGAGGGATGACCCAGCACTGCCCCATAAGTGCTCCTGCTGGGGGTTGCCATGGCTGTGTCTTGCAGCCTTCATCAGTTCTCTGTGCTCATCTCCTTCTCCTGCCTAATTAAATTAATTACAAGGGCCACAGAAAGCAGCCAGGCTGCCCCTGCCTGAGTCTGTCTGCAGGCACYAGCAATTCTGTGTCCCAGGCACACY
Organism: Malurus melanocephalus; assembly: GCF_030028575.1. Lineage (NCBI taxonomy): Eukaryota > Metazoa > Chordata > Aves > Passeriformes > Maluridae > Malurus > Malurus melanocephalus. The sequence goes on from NW_026623957.1 coordinate 216,768, forward strand.
TAACCCAGAGAAAGGAGCCTGGGCTATATTTTACTTCTTTAAGACTTAGGAGGAATCATTCGGTCAAATGAAGACATCACTAAGGCACAGGCTGATGTTTCAGCCACCCTTTCTASTCTTTCTGAGTGGTTTTGGTGGGGAGAAATGCCTGCTTCTCACATGAGAATTGTCTCAGACTAAATCAGGTGTCTAGAAGTGRTCAGAGGAATCAACAGAATGCTAGGGGAGCACAATTATAATTTCAAGCACACAGAATCATTTGTATTTGGATTTAAGACTGAAGATTTCTGTCTCTTCATGAGCCTTGGTGAGAAGCCTATCAGTGTTCACTGAGGGAGCTGGGCCAGCCCATAATGAGCTGCTCCCACTCTAAAAGTCTGCACTCAGTCATCCACCAAAGGCAGGTGGCTGGCTCAGCAAGAAATGATGGAGCACCWCTTCAAAGCATATTTTTTCTCCAATGAACAAACTTGATAGGATGATCTTTGTCCTTCCCCTCATATCACCATGACAGATACCCAGTTTTGTGGGTACAATTAAACATGGATTGAAAGCACCTCATCACTTTCTTCTTTCTTTGTAATAGARTAGAAATATTTACCCAGACAGGTGTTTTTGCTATAGAGGTCACATCTCCAATCACTGGCTTTCCATGGCATAAAAATAACCATCATTCATGATGTGGTGTGCCAGTAGGATCTCTCTCCTGTGGATTTCAAAGCATAAAAAAGTTTTGTAGCTTTGCACTCTGATAATCTCTGTCACACTAAGTTATTCTCACTGTGGGTTGTAGTTTTACTGTGGGAGAGAAGTGGCACCGTGTGATAATGGGTTGTAAGTTGTAATAATCATGTATTAATTTTTCAACTATTCAACTAAACCATCTCGCCCCTCCCCTCAAGTTTAAAGGGTTAATAAACATGTTTCAAAGATTTTACCATAACGAAAATAAAACCTGTCATAAAACCTGTGGAGTGAAATATTTACATAAAAGAAATATAAAAACAGGGAAGTAGCTGGTTGGGGACTGTTTTCCTCCTTTACTTGAATCAAACCCCAAACTTGAGCTAAATGATTTAATCATCTAATACTTTCTGAATAATTAATTGATTCACCTGCTTAGGTAAATTTCAGGAGGCRAAACTTCAGAAAGTACACCTGTGAATATATTAATGTTTCCAGCAGCTTATTAAGCTAATAAGCATACAACTAATTTGTATGTCTGTATGTATATGAATATATGAGTTGACATATATATATATATATATGCATATCTCTATAGAATAAATATAATCCATCAGGAATATAAAGTTCGAAACTGTTTATAATCAGTAAAATATTAATTTCTCAAAATTTCATGCCAAACTCTCCTACTGGTTACACAGGTTTCATCTCCCAAAGAGCKCGTGGAATCCAGAGGAGTCATTACCAAATTGCTGAATAACATTAAAGGTCAGCTTCAGGTTCTCAGCCCTTCAAATACCACAGCCTTGTGTACACTGAGCAAATCCATACTTGCAGCAACTTTTTCTATGGATCACTGGAYTGGAGCAAAATATTTCACTGCTGCAAAGTTCATGCCCAGCTGTTTTTTTTCTGTATCTATTTKCTCCCATTGAGGATATGGTTTTATCTTTTCAGACAAGCCAGCTTTTTTCTGATGATGAACAACATATATGTAAGACTTCTATTATTATTCACTATTGGTTAAATTTGGCTAAAGTTTAGCTCTAAAAAAAAAGAAAATGACCAAGACGTAGGCTGAAAGACTTCAGGTTTTTGAAATCCTTGAAGTACTTCTCTTTTTCCCCATTTGCATATTTAAATGAGATTTGCATTAGGTCCAGGTAAGAATAACCATTCCAGTCTGTAGGATATCAGGTCTCTGCTAGCACAGCTGGGTGTCAGTGGCAATGTGATGTTTCTTGGGTAAGTTGTTTGTAGATCACTTCAGGATTTCTGATTTTTTACAGAAACCAGTTTTGCAAAACGGGAGGAAGCACTAAATTCAATTTTTCTGTCTCTCACTSTCTCCTGTCCAACACACCTTCATTTGTTGCACAGTGCATGATGCAGCATGCTATGGAAATAAAGAAAAAGGGTGTCTCTCTGACTAAAAGAACAGAATAGTGTGTTCTTCACACCAAAAGCAACAGAACATGGGTTCTGCTTCAGTTCCCTGTTGTATGAGGGAAAGAGAAAGTTGTGTGATCACATTAGACCTTCAAGTTTAAGGTTTTTTTGGCTCCATGTGGTTTGTTCTGTGACCCAGGATGCTCCTACAGGTGCCAGTCTTAGGGCCTTGTCCTAAGYCCCTTTGATCCTTTCAGAAGGTCCTGGTGGATGCAGTGACAGCTCCGTGAGATCCAAATGCTGACTGACCCACCCTCTCCCCTTACAGCTCCAAGCCACGGGAAGGACATTTCCAAAGTGTTCCCATCTCCACAGATGGGGGTCTTCACTCAGTTTGCATTAAATTAAAGATGTAGGTAGGAAAGATGTAAGCACATTGCTGATATACAGTGAAACCCCATATTTTGGGTGGGGTACCACACACCCTGTTATTAGGGGCAGCTGCTCACTTTACAGCATGCAGAACAGATTTAAGGGCTGTCATGAAGAGCAGCTGCTCATCCAGCAAGCTGAGGTGGTTGTTAAATCTTTGGGAATTCAGCAGCACAAGTGGAACAGTGSAGGTTTGTGGCCAGAGGCTGCTCTGAGATGCGCTGGTGCGCTGTCATTTCTGTCAGGGCAAGAACTGTGGAACAACGGGAAGCAGAAGGTGAGCCTGGAGACTTCTGAGGAGCTGACTGTGCTCCTGAGGTGAAGAGTTACCTTATCTCTAATGTCAGCACTGTGTGGGGAAGGAAAGCGAGCAGGGAAGGAGAAGGAAGAGCATGAAGGAATGAATGTGGAAGGAATGCAAGCAGATAAAACTCATAGGAGCACAGAATGATGGAGGTCAGCTTCCCCAACTTCCACCTCCATTTTCCACATCAAAGTACAAGGTGTTAAAAGGATGGACTGAGCAGGCAGGGAGAACTTGGGAGTTGTGAAATGGAGAACGTGTTTCTCAGGCTGATCACAGAGCAAAGATGGGGAGGGAGCCTTACTGTGCTGATTGTGCTGTAACTTGCAGTCAGGGAGTGGAGCAGTCAGTTCCTGCTTTTCCTGGTATTTTGGAGAACAGCAGTGACAAATATATATTAAAAGTCCTGCAGTGCTCCTCTCTCTTGAGCAAGTTTTGTGTCGATTTTCCCAGAAAGGGGCTAATACCTACTCTGAAGGACAGCTCCCACCAGAACCTCCCCAAATCCTAACTTTTGGTTAGTCGAAAACTGGGTGGGAATCATATTCACTGCTGAATCCAAGCCATTGAACCCTGAATTATTTTGAATGCTCTGCAGAGGTTCCAGAGACAAATAAAGCCTGGGCTYAGCTCAGCTCAGCTTAGGTGGTGGATCCAGAGAGGTCACAGCGTGGGGAAGGGTGACTGCTGCTCCACGCTGAGCCCCACGTGCATCCCCAGGGATGAATGACTGAGCACTGTGGGGTGTGGCATCCCCTGGGGGAGGCAGCACAGATTTATTGGGGTGCAGGCACAGATTTATTGGGTTGCAGGCAGGGATTTATTGGGGTGCAGGCACCGATTTTTTGGGGTGCTGCAAGGGGCTCCTGAGTGGGAGCTCTCTCCTGCAAACCCAGCAGCAGTCCCYGSRCTGATTGCAAACCAGACTCTTAATTGCCACTGCTCTTGACATTCTCAGCATCAAGAACAGGGATGGAGGTTTCACACTGATCCCTTTTCAGGGGCTAATTGGAAGGGCTGATGAAGGATGCCAGATGAATGCATTGCATTGCTCCTACTCAACACCTTGAGAGCTTCTGTAATAACTCACCGGGCTTWAACTCTGATTTTCTTCTGGAGCTGTAGGAGCAGAGCAGCAGGCTCAGTGGCTCTGCTGTTTGTTAGACAGGMAGCACACTACAACTCTTAGGGAGCTTCCCATACCTTTCAACTTCAGGCTGAATTTTGTGGTGCTTTTGTCAGTGTTTTCAAGGTGGAAAGAAAGGTTTCAGCTATTGCATTTAGAATTCAGATATGCATGTTTGTGTAGCCTCGGGCCACAGACTGCAAAGAATCTGTAAAGTGGTGAATAGGAGATGGAATCTGTGCTCTCTGGTAAAACAGCTCTGTTTTATTCTTTCACTCTTTGTTTTTTATTTAACAAGGCATGAACATCACCTCGCACTGCAACTGCACGCTAGAGAGCAGGGCTGCAGAGCTTTGAAACGTAAATGCCTTTTCTTTCTACCCTCYCTGGAGTTCTCTCATTTCTGTTTATTTTCATTTGCAGAAATGAAAACAAATTAAGGTGTGCAACACTCAACAGAGTAGGACTACAGCAAGCACGAGTGCTGGCACCTGGAGCATTTTATAACTCCAGTGGTGTCCTTACATTTGAACAAAGCCCAATTGACTCAGAAATTTCCAGTCAGAGACTGGAAATCCCCTTTTTCTCTGTTCATATCATTGTATATGATGCCAGAATGATTTTTGTCTTTTTCTTTTGTATATTTGTAACCTTCCCAGTACTTTTCCCTACCCTTTTCTCCAGCTCAAGACCAAACACATTGCAGAGCTCCAAGCATTGGGGCTACAAGGTCCCTATCCTGTCTTGKTTCTTCCTGGGAACAAAGGTTTTTGAGACACATTTTCATAAATAAGTACAGCTGGTACCAAATTGGAGGCCTCCAGAGAAGGGGCTTGGATTGGAGGGAATTATATCACCACTTTTCCTTCTAATTGGTGCTTTTTATCAATTATTCTAATTTCCTGTAATCTATGTAACTGATTTCACCCTGTGGGTGTGGGCTTTTGTTGATATTCTTCCATGAGTGTCCCTGGAGCTCCAATAAAGACCCACTTTTATATCACCTCCTGTACTAAAATCATCTCAAGTTTTATTTCCAGGTTAAAAAAGGCAAGGTATAAAGTTCTTGATCTCACAGCTCAGTTCCTGTTTTACCTCCAAAGCCAATTCCCTTCCCAGCCCTCCCCAGAGTTCTGTTTGCTTGAATGATCAGGGTTCAGCTTCTCAGCTTTGCTCCATTTGCTTTAATACCTTTGGGTTTGGTTATGCTCATTACCAATACAGCCAGCTGTGTTTGAGTAGTAATTCAATTATGAATTGTGATAAACACTTTGTTTTCCTCCTTTGTGCAACCTGCAAACTAATTGGTGCAACAGTTASACATTCCTTACTCTTGTTTTCCTCCCAAATTCAGTGAGCCTTCCTTGCCAACTCAGTTCCATTTTTCACTTATTGAAGAGGTTCTGCAAACACAGGACATACTTTTTTTTGTTGCACAAAAGGCCCCAACTTTGCCACATGTCAGTCCAACTTTTGCTGCTGTTTTGTTCCATTTTTTTCCAGGATATGTTACTTCTATTTTTGTCAGTCTTCCTGATTGCCTGGAGAAGAAACTTAAAGCCCAGCATTAGCAAAGCCAAGTGTTCTGGATCACCAGTGACAGAACGGCATGGAAGGTATTGCTCCTGAATTATGATGGTCACGGAAAAAAATAAACCTCTGAGATATGGAGAACTCAAATTTTGCAAAATTTAATTTCACAAAATGAAAAACGCATTAAGATATAGGCCTACTAAAATACTGAGGTTATTGGTAAATCAGCTTTCTTATTCTTTTTCTCTAGTAGGATGGCAAAATGTGTAGATGAATAATTGAGAAAAGAGAATAAAATGTCAGGATTAAAAAGTTCAATGTTTTTTATTTCAAACAGTTTTTCTCCCCCCCCCCAAAAAAAAAACCCCACAGCCTCTTCTCAAAATTAAAACCAAAAATATCTAGAAAACTTCCAGCAATCTAGAAAAAAATTAGGTTTTATCATTGAAAATAAAAGTATCAATTATGTCATAYCCTAAGCTTTCATATGTAAAAAATAAAAAAACATCTTTTGCAAATACCACTTAAAATATTGTCCAAAATAATGTTTGAAATATTATTACTTTGAAAACAAAACAAAAACAAAAACAAACAAAAAAAACCAAAAAAAAAACCAAAAAAACAAAACAAAACAAAAAAAAAAGACTGAAACAGCTCATTTTTTTATTGCATTAAAAAGGCTCTCCAGTCAGAACTTTGAGCTGGTGTTTCCTACAGCTTCTCCCACTTTGAAGTTTAGCTGCAGGGTATTTTCTAGCAGGGAACCAAACCCCACTGTGTTTGTTTCGCTGGGGTAAAACTCTGTGGCATTTCTGCAGTGTTGCAGGGCACAGCAGCAGGGTGTGATCCTGGCGTTTGTGATGTTGAATATTTTGCTGGGTGATGGTGGGTCTCAGCCCCACGGTATCTCTGGCTGCCAGGTTGCTTAGGGAAATAAAGGGGTTTGATTCCCTCTGCAGAGGGGTCCCTTGGTAGAGAGCAGGGGATTTGCTGTATTTTTGCAGCCTTCCAGRACAAGACCAAGCCCACAGCAGCACAGCAAATGTTATCTTAGGTGCTTGCACCCCCTGCATGGCTTCCACCTGCCAGAATTCCCTGAAGGATCAGTGAGAATCCCCTCCTGCTCTGTGCCAAGCTCAGGCACAGATGGRTTTTGGAAGCACAGGGAATCCTCAGGCATTGTGAGTATTTTCTGCATCTTTCCCCTCTCCACACTGCCAGTTTTCATCCCTGGTTTTGTTTTCTAGAGCTTCTTCCTGATGCCTTTTTTTGTTAATTGGGGTGGCATGATGCCAAGTGAAAGGTTTTGGCTGTTCCTACAGCTCCTGAGACAGYTTTTGTAGAAAGTTAATACAATTTCCTGCACCCCCTGGGAATGCASAGCCCTAAAATTGGACTGACTCTTCATACTCCTAAATTGATGAGGTCAGCATATTCTTYGAGTCGTTTCCCTGCTTGTAAAACACACACTGGGTACCAGAGARATTTACATTCAGTGAAAACATGATTATGTGCTGATCTGACTCCTTCTGCTCCCAGACAGAGAGAAATCCCCACTCCCTGGCCCATCTCTGCAAAGCAGGGAGCAGTTCTGGTGGTCTAACTTCAACAGCTCTTCTTTACACTCCAGGTTAAATTTTATTTTTTTATTGTTAACTTTCTCCTGGAATTAAGGACTGTGGCTCTGGGAGAGCATTTCAGCTGTCTCCAGGTTAGTAAGGGGCACCCAGATGGACATTCATTGATTCTGCAACCAAACTTTTTAATAACAACATGGGATTTAGACACCAGACTGTTTCTGTTTCAGACTGGAACATTTACTGACAAAAAAAAGAGCACAGAATATTACCAAGTCTGCTTGCATCTTCTCAAGTGTCTCTAAGCTGTATATTTTGGTGGAAATCATTGCAGGTGAAGAGCCATTTGCCAAGTCTGTGACAAATATGTTATGTGGAGCAAAAGGAGGGATGAAATGTATGTTGGTTGCACTCCCCTCTCTCCACACTGAATTTTAAAATATCTTTCATTTTGGAATACAATGATGTAGAAAGGAGATGAAAAAAGGCTACCACCTCAAGCAAAATGCTTGAATTAATCATTCCGAGGTGTTTTGTTCATTTAAAACTTTTCAGTCTAACATACACTATAGACTACTAAAAAAAAAAAAAGAAACAAATTTATTTTGAAACGGAAACGTTGAAACATTCCATATTGAAGAATTGAATCAAATTGCCTGATTTCTTCAAAGTTTTCTCTTTACTGCTCCCCACAACTTTCTCTGAACTGACAAATCTCCGTGAGCTGCGTTGGTTTTGACAAACCAGTGATTTTTGGCAAAACCCTTCAACTGTGACATTCCAGTCCTGTGTGTCTGATTGTGCCCTGAAATGCTGTTTCTGATAAGAAAAGCCATTCATGGTGATCAGTGCTGGTCYCTCAGATGGTGATTCCCAGTTCTCAGCATCCTGGCAGTGGCAGCTCCTCCCTTCCCACCAGCACCGCTCTGCCTTGTGCTGTTTGAAGCTGCTCTTCCCAGGATGCTCCCAAAAAAAGGACACACACTAGATGGTGCCTTTTGGTCTGACTCAACCCTGCTTTTTCATCTGATCCTGTCTTTTCCAGGTTAGCTCTTCCCACTCTCCCCATGATCCTGGACAATTGAGAATGGATTGTAGCTGTATGCATTCACTGCACAATTCCTGCTTTTTCTTTTCTTGGCCAGTGCACACAGAAACGCAMTTTGTGCAGATTCAGAGCCCACCTTTTGACCTCTCAACATTCCAGAGATGTTGTGGGGATTCCTTAAGTCCCAGATCTGATAAAGCATCWGTACTTCCATAAGTCTTCCTAAAATAGTTGGCCGCTTTGAAGAGGAAGTCATKGTAACTGTGTATAGGTTCATACCCTCCCAGAAGTAAAAAAGGCTTTTTAGAGAAGGATATTTTCCAAGTGTTAACAAATCTGCCTTCATCTTGATTATGAATGAATAGGAATAAAATTTATGACATCAGCCACAAAATGGAATTTTCTGTGACTGTCCCCAAATTCACATTTTCTCTTAAAAGGGAATTACACGCATGTTATTYCTCAGAAATCAGATTAAACCCCAGCTACTAACACCTCACAGCAGCACTTGTCACACTGTTCTATSCAAGGGCCTGGGGCAAATGCATGATCCCATCAAGGGATACAAAAGAAAATCCTAAAGTGAWGGCTACCACATTTTTTTATCATGTCAGTGTTTTGCATCTTAACAATGAAGCAGTAGGGTGGAATCTCTTTTCAAATTCCGTGAGTAAATTGCTTTCTTGTAATAACTGGATTTTCCACTGACAGATGGCAGCTACAAGCTGTCAATCACWGAAATCAAAGGATAGATGAAGCACAGATGTATTGTTATTGCCTGCTAGGCTGGAAGTGTGTCCAGGCTGCTGTATGGCTCCTCTGTGTCCTGCTGAGTCCATGGAATCCACAAAGCTTGTGCCAGGCACCACTGGAAGGAAGAAAAGGCCACATCCAAAGTCTCATGGACTTCATCAGAAACACAAACAGATCATCAGACCCGGATCCATCCAGGGGAAGAGACTGGGCCCACAACAAAAACATGCTCCCTCCTGTGCAAGCAGTTGTTTAAGCAGAAGGACCTTCAAAGCAGAACTTTTGTAGAGGTGACAAAAAGAAAGCAAAAATTATTCTTGCTTTGGAAAACTTGTGTGATGTCCAGAACCAGAGCTGCTGCCTTCCAGGGCACACAAATAATCAGCCCTGACCACCTCCCTCATCCCAAGGTCACAAATGCTGGCTGTTGTCACATCACAGCAGCCCCCAAGATCCATCAGCTGTTCAGAGAAGCTGAACACAGCCACAAGGGCTCAGACCCAGGAAAAACCTGCTTAATGTTTCTTCATCCCCAGAYACCTTGGAGTTTTATTGGTTCATTTGTGTGCCCTGTGACAGGGTTATAGATGCCTGTTTTTCCAACCTCTGTAACATGATGCCCGGCTCAGTATAAATTATTCTCTTTCAGAATATTGATGCAAATAAATATCTTCTTGGACCTAATAATTAATCACTTCCTAATCAACTTTTGTACATCTAAATGAGAGACTATTTTTGCCCTTTCTGGAGCTTCCTGGAAAGTGTTGTTTTTATGCCTGAAGCCTTTGGGAGCATTAACTTTTGTAATTAAGTGAGAAAAATAGGAATAGTCATCCTGAGAGCAGCATATCTGTAAGAGTGGAACTAACAGGAACTAGAAGCAGTGTAATTTAGGCTGAACTGACTCCACTTAACAACAGCAGACCATGCAGGCTCATGGCCTGGAAGCACGAGGCAGATTACAGCAGGAGAGCACTGAAACAGGACATGAAAACTGCATTGCATTTGGATCTTTATGGAAATGTTGATTTGTCTCAGCCAAGGCAGTGGTCCTGTTTTGGTAATTTTGTGGAACAATTGTTACTAGCTCTTTCTCCCTATGTCTTTTCAGACCAAACCTGGTTGGCTTTAAAGAAAAAGATGGGATTTGTTTTTCTGAATAAAGCTGAAAGCACTAAAAGATAGTTCAAAATCACAGGTTTGTATAGCCAATTCCATTGAAAAAAAATGAAATAAAAAAATTATTGGTATTTGAGTTACAGACCGAAAAAAGCCAGGAAAACAGTCCTTATGGCAGACAGRGTTATTGCTTCTAAAGAGGACCAGGTGATGAAAATAGAGGGAACTGATACAACACTGTTCTCTGGCCATGTCCTTCACAACAGTGCAAGTWTGGCAGTAGAGTTCTCTTAATTGTGTGTTGTTTTAGAAAAGATRATTCTTGTTCTCTACAACCTCAGTGAATGCTGAAGTTGGCTAAGGCATTCTTTYTTGGTGACATTTACATAGTACACTTTGTTAAAAAGATTTTGGGCTGGGCAACAAGGAGGAAAAAATTCAAGATTCTGCTGACTTTAACAGACTGGGAAGCAACAGGACAGAGGTTCAATGGCTCTCAGAGGGCAAACCCTAGCACAGATCTCCAAGGTCCATCAGGAGTTTTTCTTTCTTTCTCAAATGACACATCTGTGCCACCTTCTTGGCCAGAACACCTGTCCTGGCTGCAGCAGATCGCCTTTGTTACACATTCCCTCTTTCCTAGAAGATCTCAGAYGAGGATTTCAGGGCTTACATGACAGTTTTTAATACACAACATTTCTGAATCAGTGGYTAAAGCCCAGAACCAGGCTAAATGCTTGGAGACAAATGTGCCTGACTGCTCTGAGTGTCACAAAAGTTTCTCACAATAGATGACATGTGGTTAGCTGAGAGCATCAAAATGGAAATCATTCTGTACAGGAAAGAAGTGAGGCACCTRCTTTGAGAATATTACCTGTGAAACATTTTATTTCTTTCCAATTTCCTTATCTACCAGGTCCCTGAGTCTRTCAGTAATCTGATGGTGGCTTTGAATTACAGTCTGCATAAAAGCTTTTGGTAGACTTTGGATACAGCAGACYATGTGTCTCAGTTTATCAGAGCAAACTACCTATATTTTTGTTATTTCTTTCTCTACAGCTTGTCTTTGTGACACCAAATTCTCTGCCCTCTGGCAGTCCAGACCAAGAGCCATCAGCCACTGAAAACAGTTTGCAGCTGAATGTTTTCCTCCCCCTTGCTGAGACATAAGATGAAACAACATGTACATCCATCACTCTGATAGATGAAAATTTCTTTTATCATTATTTTCACTAAACACCAATGGAAATTTAAGCTTAGCAATTAGAGCAGACCCACACATCACTCCTGGAGCCATTTTCAATGTAAATGATGATGCTTTAAAGATATTTCTGATTTTGACCAATCCAGTCCTTTGACTACTGAAAGTGACCCMAAAGGGTCAATTCCAGGCTCTGACAGCAAGTGACTCACACAGCACTCACCACTAATAAGGACACTAATAGAAGATGACAAAAGTAAATGGGCCCAAGTTTTTGCTTGATTGCCCCATTTCATTATAATTCTCACAGTTTCGTGCTGCCCAACGCCTTTCAGAATTAATAACAGAGGAGCAAACAGTGCCCTTCCTGCRTGACCCATTTTTGGAAGGGTTCTCTAAGCATATTGCAGTTCATGGGAAGGAAATAATGAGCAACAATGCAGACAAGGCACTGAACTTCAGAGCAGACCACTGAAGTTCCCTCTGCTGTTACAGCTCTGTTTTCTCACTTGCTGGATCAGTCCACCTGAAGTTTCTTGTTCCCCTCTCCCTCGAAGTTCAGGTGCAGAGCTACAAGCAGGGCAAATGTGCTCATCACCCTGTTAAGCAATAGATGCAGAGACAAATAGTCAAAAAAGAATTTGTTCCAYCACAGGAAAATTATCTCAGGGCACAGCATTCTACCACATATCAGGGTTTGTTGCAACTCAGATARGGCAAAATCTTCCCTTTTAGTATTTGCTGCTGTATGTGGAGAATGAAATTATTCTCTCCAGTGTTACAGATTTTTTTCCAGCCTCGCTTGACCCTTATAAACCAGATGACCTTCCTGCAAGCAGCAGCCAACCCCATGCATTTTCCAAGACTTCATTCTTATTGCACTCTCCTACAGGCAGCAGTTCCATCCTTCTTTGTATTCTAGTCTCCAAGAAGCTGCTCTTTTTTTTTGTAGTGGACTTTCTTCTTTTTTCAAATTACTGCATGCTTTTAGGGAGTTTCCTAGACAAAAACTCTCTTTATYGCCAGAACATTAGGTGTGATTTTGACTGCAGTGAAAAGGATGTAATTCAGGAATGAATGAATTGGATACCTAAAGTCACACCAAAGAATTACCTGCATGAGATCAGAAACAGACCCATAGCTGCTGCTAATTAAAGTGGCTTTTCATCACATTGTCTTCTCTTACAAGGGATGTAGCAGGCAAAGTGCCCACTTGTGCCTTTATTTTCAACAATTGCCTTCCAAGGTTTCCACCAATTCCTGTGGAAAGCATTAATTAAACACGGGGAAAGCAGAGCCTGCAAACAAAGGTCGGCAGCGTTGATGAAGTTTTGCCACTTACATTTGAATTCAAGAATCTTTCCCATCAGTAATTAATATTATAAATCAATTTGGAAAGCTGTCAGCCTTTAAAATCAATTACACTGGATCAGAGGCCGTGTTTGCAGATAAAGCATGAGGGGACACTCACACAGCAGTGACCTTTTAAGCTGGCACAAGCCAGTTCCCACTACTTGGCAAAGTMCCCTCCCACAATGCTGAGTCAATTATATTAAATTAAATATTAAATAAACCTATTTCAGTCTGTTATTGAGCATATTATGGGAAGGGACTGCTGAGGGCAAATCCGCCCATCCTTCCTCAGAAAGGAAAACCACGACAAAGCTCTCATTTATCCCAAATTTACACTGAATACTTCCTCTTGAGGGAAGAGGAGCAGTAAAAATATCTGTAAAGGGTATTCCACGTCATATATGACCAAGCTTTCCTCACAGTTCTAGCACCAATAAATTCAACTCTGCAGATAAAAACAATGGCCCACTTTGTGATCGCCAGTGTGTGAACAGGAGGGACCATTAGCAGGTGATACTTAAAGGGTGGCAAAACCTGGGCATCGCTAAAAACTCTAATCTGTACAGCCATTTGAAGSACCATTGGCTTCGTGAGAGATTCTCTGAGGATTCCTCGTTGTTTGCATGGCACACAGGGATTTACAGCCCAGAAATAATCGAGCAGCACCCCAAAGGAGCGGGAGCTCGGCACTGAGGTGTGCAGCACCAAGGGGAGAGGGGCAGCCAGAATGCTCAAAACCACAAAACACACAAAATACAGGAAGATCTCAAATCATAGGCTTTGCTCTGCTGMATGCAGACAGCTCAGCAATTTTACAGGGAAATTTTTTGCTGCTCTTAAGAATCTGACATTCCCAGGTGTCGTGGTTTGAACTTGACCGAAAGCCCTATCTCTGTTCCCCTCCTGGGTGCAGTAGCTTTTGAGTAGTTTTTAGTAATAAATCTATTTTGCAACTTAAGTTATTCAGCCTGTCTGACTATTTTTCTGGAGCATATATGTATCTTTCTCTCAATTATGTTATGTTATCTAAAAGCCATAAATTTTTGTGATAATTGGGCTTTTGCTCTCCCTTTTGCTCTCCAGTGGGGGCGGGAGGGAATGTCGTGGCTGCTTTTTGGCTTTCAGTCAAGTTCAAACCACGACACCAGGACTTGGGGAAAAGGGCTGCTGACTGAGGTCAARGTTTGGTCATCACATCTGCAGTGACCCCTCTCACAGCTGGCAGCAAGCACCGAGGGAGGTGCCAGGTTGAGCCTCCTTGGCCAACACAACCTCTGAGTGTCCTGCATGCATTTGTCTTGCTTGGCTCAGTGTAGCCTCCTGCACCGAGCTCAYAGAGAAAAACAAAGATTTCACGGGTCACAGATGGAGCAATAGGACACTGGGAAAGGAAACTGATAGAGCAGGAGAGACTTACTGGAGATACACATGATCGATAAAGGGAATAAGAAAAGGAGAGAACAGCCCAGCCACTAAACCCTGCAGCTTCTCCTCTCAGCAACTTTCATCTACTTCTCAGTTTTCAGACAGAAAATCATGTTTATTTGTGTGGCTAGGATGCTCCAAGCAAGAAATATGCCTGTCTGGCTACAGATTCATTGTGCACTATGAAGACAAGGCAAGTGAATGAATTACTCCACCTTTGTCTCAGGCCATACATTCAGAGCAACTTTTTTGTGCTCTTTCACTGAGGGAGGTTAAGGAAATATTTTTTGCTTGATAGCAAACACCATTTCTTTTTAAACTGTAGGATAAAATCTTCACAGTGCTGTTAATGCTCACAGTAGAATTGCCCTGTTTGGAGGTGCTTGAAAAGGGAAAAACTGAGACAAGAATTAATGTTTGGTAGTGTAGCAGGAAGCCTACATTCAAAAAAGAACGACAAATGAAACAACCAAAAAAAAAGCCAAACAAAAACCAAACAAGCCCCAAAACAAAACAAACCAAATTAAACAAACCCCAAAAAAACCCACACAAAACTCACCCAAACAAAAAACCTGCATGCAATAGCCCTCAGTGCAGCCAGTAAAACAGATTTAGTGCTCTGGTGTCTCAGATGTCACCTTGATGGTGATGCCATTCTCAAACCCAGTCTTTTGGTCCCCCTGGGTGTCAGGAGTTCTGTAAAGGTGAATTACTCAGCTGTTGCCTCGTTTGTGAGTAAGCRGTAATGAACCTGAAGCATGAAATCTCATACCAGGGCTTTAAATCCATGCAGAACACAGTGTGCTCCTAGAAAAAGTGGGAGAAAAAAAACAAGCAAGAGTGGGCAGGAAGAAAAAAAGGGAACTTCTGAGGTTTTGTAGACAAGGTGTGGTGGAAATCAATAAAAAGGGGTTTAGGAAAACCTGAGAAATGGCAAAGAAAAAGTAAAAACATTTTGATCAGTGACTCAGACAGAGTTGTGCATGTGTGAGACACCAAAAGCTCCACCCCACAATGAACATAATTCATAATTCATAATTCAATGTGTCCAGAACATCACGTTGGAGATGCTGCTTTCAGTGAAAAGATGGAGGTAATTGTGATCTCCTCAC
Organism: Malurus melanocephalus; assembly: GCF_030028575.1. NCBI lineage: Eukaryota > Metazoa > Chordata > Aves > Passeriformes > Maluridae > Malurus > Malurus melanocephalus. The sequence goes on from NW_026623957.1 coordinate 231,824, forward strand.
AAGAGGCAGGGCTTTTCCAGCACAGGATGGATCTGGGTCACCTCGGMAAAGGAACTGTGTCATTTGTTTAATCATCCAAGGCTTCCTCGCCTTCAAAGGCTCCTGGAGCAGAGCTGAGGCATCACTGCAGTTCCCATACCTGTCTCCCAGCTCTAAGTAGAGGAGACACTGTCAGAGGAAAGCAGACATGGCAGGGCATCGCTAGGACCAATTAATCTGAGCTTCTGACAACCTGAATTAGCGCAGTTTAAGTGAGAATGTGACCAGTCTGGATTTGTGGAGTAGATCAAGCGGCAATTGTCCTGTGTAGTCAAAGTCAATGGAAGTGACAGATTAATAATTATTGCTCTATTCCATGCTCCAGCCATAAAGCAACCTACTAAATCTTGCTAAATTATCTGATTATACAGAATATTGGTTCGCAGTTCACCATATGGTTTCTTTTGTATTTTAATGGTGGCACCATGCCTAGCAGTGTTCCCAGATCCACTGATTTTGCCCTTTCCCCCTCTTTACATCTCATTGTTCCTATTGCCATTGTTTGATGCTTCTTTCCTTTTTTTATTGTCTCAAGAAAAGCACTTAAGGCTCATGACTGAATAGTCCACAGCACAGCTTCGTTAGGAGCACCTGACAGAAAAACTAAATATAGCACTCTGCTTCCCATGCTGGAGCCACTTAACCAAAAATTGAGCAGGTCAGAAAATCTSTGTAAGAAAAAAGCCATTTCATCCAGCCCTGCATGTTTTGTAAACTGTCAAACTGTGACAAATGTTGTGTACGGAAAGTAAGCGACTAGCTTTCTTAAGTCTTCCAGTTTAAAAATAACTTTGAGTTTGACTGTGAAAAAAGGGGAGGATGTTAAAGGAAAATGGTTTTTATGCAAGTGGCAATTCTTTGACAGGCCTGACCATTTGTCTCGGGTTTTTTTTTGGTTTTTTTTTGTTTGTTTGTTTTTTTGTTTTGTTTTGTTTTTGTTTTTGGTGGGGAGAGGGACTAGAAAGGCTGGGAAGAAATAGAGTATCTGCTCAGCTCTTCTCAAAGTGACTTACTTGTTCTGTAGGTGTGTCATCTACCATTTGGGACAATTCTTCCTTAGATAAACACTGTAGAAAACCCTGACATTCTTGGGTTGTGTTCTGACTTTGTATTAACACAACTGCAGAGACTTGGCCTTTCTCTTTTAAAGTCTTAACACACAGGTGACAGAGAAAACTTCAATGATAGGTGACTCCAAGGCTAAAGAAAACACAARTGCATTCTCAGGGATTATGTTGCCACAGTGTGCAGTTTCAGGAGGATTCAGCAATGAGAAGTTACATTTTTTACCTTTCTAACAGCAAAAGGCCACCTGTAGCTAATTTAATGTTAGGCTCACACACTCCAAAGCATCCCAGGGCTGGTTCCTGTGGAAACCYTTGCTGAGTTTGATCAGATCAAAGTTTGATCTGCTTTAATCAGATCAAAGCTGTTGTTGGGGTRCTGAATGACTCTGACAACCCCACACGAGGCATTGGAGGGGATCTCTGTGTGCAGCTGCTAATGGGACAGGGAGCCACCCCACTGATGTGCCAGCCCCTCCTGACCTTGGCAAGTGGTCATTTAGGTCACACAGAGCCCACATTCCTGGCACACACCCCCTGGCTGTCTCCTTGCCTTCCCAATTCAGCTTCCTCCACGTGCTAAGAAAATACTTTAAACATTTGGAGCTAAAGGAGAGAGCAGGGAATGAATGAAATGCCACCACTCCTAGCCAGGCTCTATCCAAGTGCTCTTTACATCTTGGAAAATTCAACAGGCAAATTTACCACCAGAACCTCTGGCAGCAGATGAGTCTGGAATTACATCACCAGCAGAGAAAATTAAGTGTGTCTTCATTCTCGGTGAGATAAAAGAGTCCATCTGTTTCTGTTCCTTATTAATTTTGCCTGCAAGTAGAATACAGAGCTATAGATTAATTAAATGCATATGACTGGCTAATAAATTTGTTACAAACTGCTCTCACGGTGCCTGTCTCTTCATTAAGCAGAGATTGAGAATGTCTGAAAGGAGGACTTCCTACAATAGATCACAGACAGATGACAACTAAACCACCTAGAGTTTCCCATAGCACTACAGAAAATGCCAGGTGCATGAGAAATTCCATTCATATTTCAATTTTTTGTTATTTTTGCCATTGGTACCCATGTGGTCTCCCCAGGAGGACAAATGTCTCTCCTCCCCTTATTCTGCAAACGTAACCAGTAGCATTTTTCTCCCCTTTGCCCCAAAATATGGGGAGATAAAGCTCAGGTTTGCTACCAATAAAATCATGTGAATCACTGGGTAGAGAAGTGCTGGATGATGGAATTGCCAGCACATTCCCAGGTTGCTCTGCCCCTTGGGTCTGCACACCTTGCCCATGGCCGTGCACCACTGAACCCAGGCACAGAGCGAGGTGGGAAAGCRCCTGGAATAGGAGAGCAGGGATTTCCTGGGTCAGCCAAGCCAAAACTGCCCCTATTGGGGCTAAACACCCTGGGATGGGGCAGTCGTGGGGGTTGTGTAGTTTGTGCTCCTGCTCAGGTGCGCTGGTGTGCAACCAAGGGGGAAATGATCCCAAAAAGGGCAGCAAAAACTTGATAAATGGGAAAAAAGCCCCAAAGTCCTACATTACAGGAGAAACTATTATTTTACAGGATCTGAATACAATAAGGTGCTTGCAATAATTTTATAAAGACTTCTCTAACCAGGTTAGGGGGAAAGGTGTCTTTTATGGGCACTTCTTCAAGCCATTATTACCTGCCAGTACCCAGCGTTAAATAAATTGGAAGAAGCTTTGCTGGCCTTGCAGCCCTYAGCGATAGCTTTGCTTTATTGATACAATTATTGCAATAGTAACAATAATGAACTACCACAGAGCACTCCAAGTGACAGAGTCTGAGCACACACCACCTCAGTGCAATACCAGCAAAATCCAAGGCTGTGCACSGGGGGAAAATCCTGTATTTTATAGAATATTTGGAAATGGAAAAGGTAACACAATGTAATTGATAACAGTTATATGCACTTGTAATGGAACTGCTTGAGAAATTACAACATTTCCCGGACAGGAAGRCTGAGACTCAGCTGGAGCTGAAATTGGCCAAGGATGCCAAATAAAACAAGCACGGGACCTTCAGATCCATGGGCAGTGAGTGGAGACACAACCCATTGCTAAAAGGGCAGGAAAACATGATGCTGGCAAGGCAGAAATCTCAATGTATTTTTTGCCTCTGTCTTTACTAGAGTTAGGTGTTTTCTCTCTGAAGAAGTCTCAGGGCAGCCCTAGCCCTGTGTTTCAGTGCTCAAAGGGCAGCTACAGAGAGGCCTGGAGCTGCTTCTTCAGAAGGAGACACATGAGAAGGCATGGGGTAGCTGCTGCAAGCTGCAAGGCAAGAGATTTCATCTCAACAAAAGAAAACTGTTTCTTACAGTACTAGAAATCCAATTATTCATTGGAACAACATCCTCAGAGATATGGGCAGGGTGTTAAATAGTTTCATCCCATGGAAGGTGGGACCAGGTGATCTTTCAATGTTCCTTCTTACCTCAGCTGTTCTGTGGTTCCATTAAAGTATGAGGAAAAATAAAACTATGCTTAATTTTAAACAGAGCTACCAACACCAGCAACATTCTGCATTTAAGCAGCTTGGAAAAAATCAAAATATTCTTACCACCACAGTAAAACACCCACCCACTCCCCCAAACTTTTCTGAATAATACTCACAAAATAATATTCACCCTGCCCTTTTCTGACCCTCTTGAGAAACAAAAGCTGCTGATATTTTGGGTGTTTATCATTGAGGAAAAATGTACTGACCATTTTCCCTGCAGTGAGTAAGCACTCACAAARCTGAAGCCACCTACTTCTTCCTTGGGAAATTCCTCTCAGATTTTAAAGTTAGAAATGCCGAGTGCTCTCAAAAGTGGTAACATGGCAGTTAAGGAGTTAAACAGATGAATGGAACTAATTAAGTAAATTACACATTTTCTTGAGAAAAAAACCCAGCCTAACAGGGGTGCTCATCAGAGAGCTAATATTTAGCAAAAGTTACGACTGCGCAGAAGAGTAACGACTGAATGGCAAAGTAGCAGCACAATAATTAGGTGTATTCTAGCAATTCCTTAGGAATTCCCCAAGAGGTAGCATTGATTAAAGTTATTTTACAAGCATATTAGCATTTTAAAAAAAAGTCATGCCAGGTTTTTGTTGATGATTCAAAGGAGCCAGAAAACGGAGGAAATCACATTTCGTTAAGAAACGAAATGCAAGAGGGAAAACACACAAAAGAGACAGCAAACAGAGAGCAAATAAGGTAGGAAATCAAGGTAAATAAAGTCCTAGATCATGTAGACAATGCCAGGATTTTTTTTTTCTTTCTCTCCTGAAGAATGAATGAAAGTTTATATGGAAAATTCCATCCTTGGGGSCCTGAGGCCACATAGCACAGCTGAGAGGATGGGCTTTAATATCACATTGTCCTCTGCCCTGTCTCACCCGTGCATCCCAGCCCTCACCTGCAGGAGAAATCCTTCAGGCCCATCACCCTCGTACTGCCTCTGCAGCTAAACAGACCCCAGGGGTGCAGGGTAACCAGGACAGGCACAGCTTCTCCAGGAAAACAATGGATGGATGGATGGATGGATGGATGGATGGATGGATGGATGGATGGATGGATGGATGGATGGA
>NW_026623957.1:236654-248059 GCF_030028575.1 Malurus melanocephalus
ATGGATGGATTCCAGCCCCAGACATCTCTGAGCCTGCAGATGACAGAACATCAGTAACACATTTTCCACACCATGGTGTCAAACAGGTGCCCTCAAGAACCCCCACCTGCAAATGTTGAGTTCCTGCCTGGTATTGATGCCAGGCTGATTTTGCTGAAGCCTGTAAAGTTACACCAGGGCTGCRTTCGATTTTTCAGATATCAGATATTCATAGCAAACATGCTGTTGTTTTCTCTGCCCTTTGAACAGGAAAATGACCGCACTTCTCCCTGACTGAAAAGCTCAGAGCAGCTGTTCAGCCTCTCTGTTTYCTATTTGGGCTCATCCAGGTGACAGAGAGGTGCAGGACAGCACGAAGCAGAATTTGCATCTCCTGCACACCAGACCCTGCCCTGCCTGCAAGAATCTGTGAGCTCTGCAGCTCTGGTGCCCTCTCTGAAGTGACAGAGGGCCAGAGGGAAAGGCCCCAGCAGGCAAAGAGAAACAGCAAAAAGCTCATTTGGGACACAGCTTTGTGGATTGAAGGGGAGGATGGGCAGCATGGCTGGGTCTGCCTGCCCAGGTTGCTCTCTCCTCATCAGCACAAGGGCACAATGGATATGTGCACCTGGATATGTTCATGCAGGTGCAACAGGACTCATTCATGGGAGAAGAGGCTCCTGTCCAGCCTCCTGCTCCCCTCCCACCCTGATAAGGCTTTGAAGAGCCCTGCCAGCGGGGGAATAGGGTTACACAGTCACCAGCTCCACTGCACTGCGGTGTGGGGTGTGTTTGTGTGATCTCACAGAGCCAGAGCTGGCCCCGAGTCTTGAGGAGCTCCCTGGTGCCCATTGTCCCTCTGAGGGCCCTCAGGACACTGAAATGGTCATGGGGCACCCCAAAGGGAGGAGCTGCAGACAGGGAACTTGGCCTGACAAACATTGTCTGCAAGGGACAGCACAAACACCTCCTGGTGGGATCTGGGACAGTATTTGCAGAGTACCTGCTCTGCCACCTCCTTCTTCCTCCTCAAATCCTCACCCTGGCCAGCACTGAAATGGGAGGACAATTCCAGAATGAATGGCACTGCTAAAGGCTCCTCTAATTGCACAATCCCTCCCTGCCAGCCCCTGTGGAAGAGGTCTGTGCTAAATCCTGTCACAACTTTTCGCTTCCTTGAGATTTAAGATCAGATTTTCCCCTCATTTACATACAAGTCTAAAGCCATTAACCTCCAGAAAGCAATTCCTTCGTCTGCTGGTGCAAGGAGGAATAGAATTAGGTCATATGGACCCAATCAGTCCTTTTTTTTTTAATATCAATGAAGGCTAGCAAGGATATTTTATCGAAAATTTAAGCAGCAGCTCTCTATACCCCTGCTACTCTTATTTAATCAAATCAATGCCATAGGGCCCCGCAGAGGAACCTGCAGCAATGTGTAAATTTTGTGTGTCACACTCTTTCTATCTAAATGTCCCTGCTAGGCAGACTATTGTTTTTTCCTTGAATGATGAGTGCTCTTGACTTTCAGAGTTTCTTTGTTGACATTCCCCCTCCATTAAAAAAAAAAAAATCTTTAGTTCCAGAACAACATTAGCATCCACATACTASAGTTTACAGCCATGAGCTGCCCCCTGCCATTCTGCCTGTGTTTGCTGGTTATCTGGATTTGCTTTTTGAGATGGTAATTGCATTTTTAGGGCACAAAAGCTTTCTACCATACTGCACACTTCTGCACAAAGGTAAGAGTCATGCGCACACTCCCACATTTCATTACTCTCCCTTTCAGTGTACATTAAATTATCTAGCTTTGGTAACATTTGTTCACCAAAATGTCCAGTTCTGCTTGTCTTTAAGGGAATAACCACATTTGTGTGCCTCTGCTCAGAGCTCCTGCTCTTTACTTTCAGTGGAAACGCTCACTGGCAGCAAACCCAGGGTACTTGRTGGTTTTGCTCAAAATTTCTTTGCTGCAGAGCACAACGTGCCTCACTTTCAGAGCTCCCCTCTCTTAGCTCAGTCCCCAGCTATCATTCTGCATGATTACTTAAGAGAGCAACAAATCTATGCAAAATTWAAAATGTTAGAAGTTGTTCATGAAAGACAAAAAGTCAGTACTCAAATCTTCACATCTCCTCGTGCTTCAGTCAGTGAGTAAGTTCCTCTTACCTTGTATGCCTCAGTTTCCCAAAAGAAAAGAGTGAAAGAGCATCAGGGATACAAAAACTCTTCTCCCATCAGTCCCTCCATCAGCCAAAGATGACCTGGCTTCAGTGCATGGCTTTTAAACTCCGCTGTTGTCATCCTGCTACCTAGAAAGGCAAGGGAAATCCTCAGCCATGCAGCCTCTTTGCCAGGCTGTCCCACTCCCCAATTTGGGTGAGAAAACAATTTCTTCTTCCAGTCATCAAATTACTTTGAGTAAGAAACCATCAGGGCACCAAACATTCAGATGTCTGAGACAAGTGGTCACTTCACGCTCAGCACAGCACAGCTCCAGCTGTCCCAGAAGGGCTGCACCCCATGGAACAGTGACCCTTGTGGGGCCAATTTGTAGGGAACTGTTACCCATAGGATGGACTCACGGAGGACAGCTGGACTTCCCAGTTGTCTCCTGTGGGAAGGACTCCTCTCCCTGAGCAGTGACAGGAACAGCCTGTGATGAACCGACCATAAACCCCATTCCCATCTCCCTGTGCCACTGGGGGCAGGAGGGACAGCTGGGAAGGAGGGAGGGGTGGGGGGAAGGTGTTTTTAACGTTTATTGAGTTCTCATTATCCTGCTCTGATTATGTTAGTAATAAATTCAGTTAATATCCCCGAATTCAGCCTGTTTTKGCTGTGATGGTATTTGGTGAGTGATCTCTCCCTGTCATTATCTCAACTCCTGAACCTCTCAGTGCATTTTCTGTCCCCTGCCCATCTGAGGGGAGTGACAGAGTGGCTTTGGTGGGTGCCTGGCAAACAGGCAGGGTCAGCCCACCCCAGACTGCTCAGGTGGGCAAGTCAGGAGACACATCCTGCCAGACAAATAAAGAAAGGCCTGATAGACCCAACTTTGTGAGAGCAGCTGGGAGGGCTCATTCMCATTTAATTGTCATTTATTCAGATACCTCAACAACTGCAGTAAGGACAAGGCTCTGAAACCAAACTTAACCTACAATTCTTTCCCCCTTCCCAYCTCCCCTTTTTTATTTCCTTTTTTKTTTYCCCTCTCTCTTTTTAACACTTGGCTTTTTATCTAGGCTAGGTTGGAGCTAATGAGACCCACCCGACCTGGCAGCTTGTGTGAGTCAGCAGAATGACTTCCCTCCTCCCRACAAGGTTCAAGTGCCACAAATCTGCTGTAAGCATAGGAATACTTCATCTCCCAGGTGCTCTGGGGATTAATTAGCATTTTGAAATCGTGTTTTGGGATCCTCATGTGCAAAGTGCTAGAGAAGTGGCTGTTATTATTCTTGCAAACAGTAATCCTGGATTAGTTAAAGCAACTAGTCAAGCAATCAACAGAATTTGTCAATGATGAGGTAAGGAGTTACAGCCAGTGACATTTCTAGGACAGAAAGAATGAATTTTCTAAACAATCAGTATGTGCTGCATAGAGTGAATAATTTGCAATGAATAATGTATGCAGTTAATTTAGCCTCTTTGCCAGCTTGCAGAAAGTCCATGCACAGAAAGATAATTTCCCAACCTTATTTTGGGAATTGAAAAAAAAAAAAGGAAAAAATGCGGTTTATTCTATGGATTTATACTCAGCACATCTCCATTTCTGCTTGAGATGTACTGATACTGTACAGAAATTGAGGTACAGGAAAGATGCCTCTTTCCCATCTGGAAWGGAAGCCAGAGGGTGACATGGCCAGAGAATCTTCCATCCCTAACTTATGCTCAGCTTGTTACAGTCAAATAATGGCAAAAYCTTTGCCCAGCAGGGTTTGTTGGTTGTGTGCACCCCCATGCCCAGGCCATAATGGGCTCTTAATTCCTAAATGAAGCCATGTGTGAAAATCAGAGTCCCTGTCCCATGGATAGCTCAGAAAAAAAAAAAATTTAAATAACTTCTTGGCTGACCATATGGTTATTTCACAAGTTCTGTCCTGGTCATCAACCAGAATTGCAGAGGGCAGCAACAACATCCTACACACCTTCACCTACCTCATCAGCTGCAGGATGGGAACTGGGGTGACTCCTTCTGCTAATCCTCAATGTCAGACCTCACTTGCACAGGATGGGAATTGGGGTGGTTCCTTCTGCTAATCCTCAATGTCAGTCCTCACTTGCACAGGATGGGAATTGGGGTGGTTCCTTCTCTTTGTGCTAATGCTTAATGTCAGAGTTCACTTGCACTGGATGATCTGATCAGAGCTGTAGTAAAGCTTGTGTTTTAGAACAGTTAAGAAAAGTGCCCTCATGTGGAAAAAAAATGGGAGAAGAATAGATGTGAGAGCAGCAGTCTCCTCATTTTCAGGGATCCCCTTATTTAAAATACTCCTTTCTCCTTTGTGGGTAGCATGGATTGGTGCCCCAGAATTAAAATACACAGAATATTAATATGAAACAATAAAGCTGCTGTTGTACTGGCTCTAACTGACTGTGCAGGCTCAGCTTTCATGGCCCAGGATGTTTTGGGTTGGGTTTTTTTTCAGCAGGATGGGACATCAACTCTTTTGTTCTGGATTCTGATTTCTTTCCAATACTCCTCTGTGCTGTCATATTTACTAAATATTTATTTAGAGGAAGACTGAAGAGGGTGCATAAATAAACACCCCAAGGCCAGATCGTGATGATTTCAAAGGAGAAAATGAAAGTCATTGCTTTAGGATAAGAAGAAATGAGCAAGGAGGGAAAAGAAATAGGGGGATTAAAAATATCATCCACAAAAAGGCAGATTTTGAAGGTGAGCAGGAAAGAAGATCAGAAGAAAATTAAAGGTGCATATTTGTGAATCAAATTAATGTATGAATGCATAAAACTTGCCAAGCTGACATGGAGATGAATGTGTATCTTCCYCTAAAGCTACAGCCAGCTCATCACTTGATCCTGAAGGGCCTTGCACTGAGCTCTGAGCCACAAGAAGTCCACAAAATGTGTGGGGACTCCGTGACAAGGACAAGTGTAACTCCCTGGGAATAATTGTCAGCACATGGGGAAGGAACTGTTTAAGCCTAATTTTRAGCAGAGCCATCAGTGCTCCCTGCACACACCTGGCACAGCTGCACAGGAGGATTTCAAGCAGCTCTTCTGTGCTTTGTGACAATCCTTGGGGCTCAAAACCAGCACAGAGGGTGGTGCAGGCTGATGGGAAAGCTGAGGTTTATGGGCAAAGGGGACAMGTTTCAGGGTAGAGGAAAATAATATTAATGCTCACACCTGCTGCAGTTTGCTCAGGGTGTTCATAAAACTGCCTTCCTAAAACTCGTGTCTGGCTCCTTTCAGCAAACTCCAGCTCTTTGATGATAAAATATGAGCCAAATTAGAAACCTGGGCTTCATGGAAATGTTTTTGAGAAGTTTGCAGGTGGGAGGCATTTTCATTGCTCTGTAGTGTGATGATGGGAATTTTCCTTTCCCTCCTTCTGGGTTTTTTTCCCTCCCTCTTTGTCTGACACTCCAGTAATCCCATTAATTTCCTTCTTAGTAAATTATTCCAGGTGGCAATGTCTCAGCCAAAAGGCAAAAATAGCTGTCATCCACTGAACTACAGGGTCAGATTTTTTTTCTCTTCTGAGTGACTCTGCACTGTCACTGTGCAGACTTTTCCTGGGTAAGCATGTAGAAATGCATAATTTATTTGAGTTAATTCTGGAAATCGAGGACAGAGCTGCAGGTGCTGAAGGTGCAGGATGCAGCTGCATTTTGAGTCTCTGCTCCGAGGTCTCTTCCTTCAGTCACTGTGCTGGGGTAGCAATCAGAGGGAGAGGGAAAGGTAATTTTTAAATTATTCTCTGTATCAGCTTGATGGCATAAATTAGAAGAGCCTTAGGGTTGCTAAATTCACATTTCTGTGGAAAAGCCTATTGTTCACAGATGRTGGTTCAAGAAAATGTATATAAAATGGCCATTTACGACTTTAAGCGGCAAATTTTACCTGCAGTGGGCAACACTTGTCAGCATTCAAAACTCCTCAGTCTCTCAGCTTCCTTTTCTTGGAAACTGCCGTGGGTATTAGAGGGAAGGGCTGGGCTGGGGTGGGCAGGGCAGAGAAGCACAGCTGGGAGCTGCTTTTGGCAGGAATCCTGCAGGGCATCCTCCAAACCACAGCCAGGCTGCACAGGAGCATTCTCCCCATATTTTTGTGGCTGTTGCTCCCCTCCCAAGGGCAGGGTTCCTTCCTGCAGTCCCCGAGGTGTGGGGCTGGTGCAGGTTTGTCCCCACAGGGTTGGGGTGCAYCAGGGTCACCCCTCTTATCAGGAGATGCTCAGGTAGAGCTCGCAGCCAGCTGTGACCTGATCCCTCAGCATCTGAAACTGCACCGTGCTGGCTCTCAAAATCAGAGGGAGAGAAAACAGAAAAGAGCCCAACCCAGCACTTTTCAAGGTCAGCTGAGTGGATAGTGTCCAACTCAGGTAACCCAGTTTCTGGAGAGGCTGAAGTTCTTATTTCTCCATGTTTTCAGAAATACTTTACAAATACCTCCCCAACTGATTGCAAGAACCCCTGCACTGTCCTCAAATGCCAGCTCTCATCTCCACTCAGGGACTGTCAAAGTGCCTTCATTTTCTCTATTTCTGCACTTCAATTTTTCCAGGTGCACCTCATGGATAATTAGGAAATGTTTTTGCTTCTTGTTAGCAGCCAGCAGCTCTGAGTGTGCTCAGGTTAAATCTTCCCTTAACATGCTGCAAGTCCAGAAAGTTTTGTGCTGGTATCAAGCACTTTCCACTTCTGTTTGTGAGGAAAAAAAAACTGTAGCCAGAGGTTTTAGTGAGAAATCAAAAATACACATTGTCCAGTTGCACTGGCAATCAATTGCTCATTAACATCAGCACACAGTCACTCATTAAAATCATTGCCAAGTCATTGATGTGAGGACCTTCAGATCTCAGCTTGTCCTTGATTCTGGTGCCATTTGAAAGAGGTGGTCAGCCAAAGTCCACAGCACTGTCCACTCCTTTCTGGGAAGAACTCCTGGCTTCACAGAACGCACAGGAGCTGCAGCAGGCAGCAATTATCACCATTTATGCTGGGTCTTTTTCAGAGTTGACAAAGGTAGGGTCATCTTGTCCCCAGCCTTTCAGTCCAGTTTCTTATAAGGAAAAATTGTGCTCTGACTGTTTGTGCTCTGACTGTCCTTCTCATGACTTCCTACGTAATGTCCCACTTTGTCAATTCTAATAAAGGCACTGGGAGGACAGAGGGTCACAGATTAGTCCAACATGTGCTCTATCTTCTAAACATGCCAGAGTAATTTTCTCAGTCCTTATACATCCTCCATCAAGGTCCAGCAAGCCTCATTACYCATTTGTTTGGAACAGTCACTCGTTTCCGCTGTCCAAACATCATTGATCAGCTGGGCTGACTCAGATCTTCRGTATAAAACCACAGAAATGTTGGATTCATAGCAAACTGTCTCAAAATGCTCTTAAGATATCCCAAAAGTTTGGTTTCTTTAGCTCTGGGGTTGCAGTGGGAGAGGAGAGTGCTGCACTCATCTTCAGCTCTGTCACCTGAGAGGCATTTTCTGCATCCAGAGCTCTTCTCAGGGTCTCTGGCTTCAGTCCACCCCCTTGAGGGGTCTCCATTATTCCTCACATTTTTGTGGCTTCATTTCATTCAAATTCTGCAACACCCTGGAAGATGTCAGGAGAGCTCTTGTATTGYGCATTAATTAGAGGGGTGACGGTGCAGTGTTAATTAGCAGAGGGTACTTACACACAGAGCCTCTAYGCTCTGGAGGCATGGTCTGAATTACACAGCCATCCTGGTGGCACAGTTTGTATTTTCCTGTTGAATGGAAGTGCCTTTTCCTCAGAACCTGTTCCTCAGCCCAGCACAGAGGCTCACTCTGTGAGTTTCAAGCTGTTGGGAATTCCGAGGTACTGAGCCCTGCCTCGCAGWTTTTCTTCCCAGAGCATTTTTAACTGCTTCTTTTCAATCAAAACTGTCAAAATGATGTTGTGGAGCCCACAGTCAATGCAAAGGGAGCGTGTGGGGATTCTTTACCACGGTGCCATTGAGCAGAAAGATCCATTTCTGTTTTGGCGGCCAGTTCAGCTTGGTGAAGGCAGTGGAAAAGTGTCATTGTTTTCAGCATGAATTGGATCAGCTGAGAGCTCCCTACATCTCATTATGCACTTCATGTCAGCAACGGGCCCAGACTGGCTTTTTATGGCTCTTTCAGTGACTTTACACCACCCATCGGAGGTCAGGACACCAGAAATCTCAGTTTTGATTTTTTGATGAATTGTCTGGCTATTCCCAGAATGCTGATCACAAAGTCAGGGCATTGTGTGAGGAATCACAATTCTGTGTTCTACCCTTTGCCACTGAGGTTTTTAGCTGATTTGGGACAGAACCATGCTTTCTTCTCAAATTAATGATCAAAAATGTCCTTGAGCCTGGAATCTTTGTCCTAAATCAAAATGTTGGAGTTGTTTCACCCATTATGTTTCTACTCAGCCCTCTCCCCATCTGCAGGGAACAATGTAAATCAGAGGACTGAGAGAGGCAGAAGGCACGAGGCAGTTTTCAATGAGCTTAAGATGTGCAAAGACAAACAAAAAAGGTCAGAATTGTTTCTCTTTGAGAGAAAACAACACAAATATGCAACTGAGGCGCAGAAAATCACATTGTACCATGAAGATCAGGAAAGAGATTTGTTTGCTAAAGAGAGACCAAAAACCAGCAGAGTACTCTTTCCAAAGAATGTTTTATATCATGTATATTTAGCTTGTAGAACTCAATAACATGACCCAGATACAGCAGATAGATTTTAATAGCAAACAGAAAATGTATCTTTACTCCTTGTTGGTTTGGAGTGAGGGGAAGGGAAACACACAATATGTTGGTGACCTCATCCTCTGTCCTGAGCTGAAAAGGAGGAGCTGACTGCTCCTCTGCCTTGAAGCTGAGATTTGGTACCTCAGAGATAAACAGATTCAGGGAAGATTTCAAACCACAGTTTTCAAGCCTGAAAATCTCTTTTTGGCAGYGCTCATGAAGGGAAGCATGAAGAAAGGCTGAGAGCAGGACAGTCTGTCAGCATGTAGCGTGTTTTAGCAAATACGAGCACAGCCGGACAAAATAGGGCTGGCAATAACTGCACTTGGAGGAAAAACTGACCCCTTGCATGCTCAGATGAAATAATTGTGAGAGTGCAGCTCCCTGGGATCGGTGCTCATCACAGCAGAGAGCTCCAGGCTGGCAGTGAGCAGTCACATCTCTGTGTTTGTGGGCTGAGTGTTCAGAGCAGCTATCCCGACCTGCWGATGGACCTGCAGATTTCCTTTACCCAGGAAATCTCCTAAAACCCACACTGCTGACTTGAATTCAAGATACTCTCCACCTCAGCTCATGGCTCTGGGTATTGGATTATTCACAGAATTCCAGGGATCAGTGAGTGACAGGGGCACTGTGATTTCATGACCTTGGGTCCCCATTGGCTGTGGAAGATAACATTAACACCTCTCTGCACCAAAATTATATTCTTTCTTAATGCTTTCCTTTTCCTTTTTCACCTTCTATGGAGTCTTGAGTAGTTCAGCCTCTTTCACCCCTGGCAATTAATTTAAAAGTAAGAAGAGTTGTTTAAGAGCTGCAAAGGACAAGTATCTCTTACTGGTTTTATTTTTCCACCATGGAAAGGTCTACAGAGGAAATGCAATGATACTTCCTGCTTTTTTGACAGTAATTGTGATTTCTGTATTAAAAAAATGAATTGTTGCCAGTGTCAGCAGTCCAAGGCTGTAAAGCAATGCAAAAGCAGACAAATGGCTGGGATGACATGGAATTTCAGTATGCAGGGATTCTGAAGGTCTGCCTTCRAAGGGAAAAGCCATGTCCAGAGTTACAGATGGCTGAACTGCTAAGCAGGGGCATCAAACCCACATTGGTGTCTGATGGTTTCTCAGTCCCACTCCACATCCAGMACCATCCTCTGCCTCYTTYCAGCTGCACAARGTCCCCAAGTTTKGGGTCAGATGGGTCCCTGTGGCAGRGGGGACACAGCYCATGCTGCAGGCTGGCATTTCCCTGTCAGACWCTGCAAATCCATGCACTCCAGCACAGAGGCCGTGTCAGCACGGATGGGAAAGCCAGGATGGTGCCAGTGCTGGTTTTACAGAGTTCACAGGTCACAGACACCCCTGCCCAACGCTTCTGCCTCCTGCACAAACCTCCACAGTGGCACCAASCCCTCCAGGGGCTCTGCTGGGATCCTGTGCAGGATTTTAGCCAGTCACAGCTGTGCTCTCCTAGAATTGTCTTTCCCCACATAATGGACAAAGTAGGAGATTGTACCTCTGGATAAAAATTGTCATCATTTTCCCATTCCTTCCCACACAAAGCAAATTAATATTATTGCAGATTTCTGCCGTGAAACTTTATCAGTTCCTCCTTCAGATGCCATTGGTAAAAAAGAGAGAGAATGAGTCTAGTGAAGGACAAGGGAAAGGCAGGTAATTGCAAATAAAATCCACTGTAATATCTTGAAAATCCTGGAGAAGAAAGAAAACCAGTCTCTATATGCCTCAGCTCATAAATTACCAGACATGTCAGTCCATCCACGTGACTACAGAGAGAAACTTTGACAGCTGAAATTTTTAGCCACACCACGACCCTCCCAGTCACGTCTTCTCAAAGCCCAGCTCAGAGGAGCTGCAGCTCATCAGAAAAAAACACAATTCCCAATCCCTTACCACAAGTGACCAGGAAGGCAGAGCCCCTCAGCTTTATTTGTGGAAGCAATTTTTAATCTTGCTCGAAACATTTCAACCCATAAATAAAATTGTTAAATATTTGCAGCCGAAGCTTSAAGTTGCATTACAGGTCCTCTGATAAAGAACAATGTAAGATTGTGTGRTCACCATATTTTAAAAGGACACAATATAGATATATATAAATCCATGTAATTATCAGCCACCTCTTCTTCAGCATTTGAAATGGAGAAATCAGTATGATGAATGCAGCACAACAAGAGTCAWAAGAATTTATTGTAAGAATGATCTTTCTGTTTTCTCATGTTCAAAAACATTGTTTTGCTTTTGGTCAAAATGAGTTATATATTGAATTTACTTATTAATAAATTATAAAGGTGCACTATACCTGCCATAAAATATCCATTAGTTAGAAGTAAACATGGGAACATCYAGAAAATTGGGCATTGAATCACCAGTAGAGTAGCTCAACTGGCCAAAAATTTTCAGTGAAATATTTCCTGGCATGGAATGTCAAGAGATTAAATTATAAAACCTCTAGAGAAAAACG
>NW_026623957.1:248084-274534 GCF_030028575.1 Malurus melanocephalus
AAAAAAAAAAAAAAAAAAAAAAAAAAAGAAAAGTTACAGGTCATACTGACTTCGCCTTAAAATGTAATTGAAGTAGGTGAAAAAAAAAAAGACCCCAGCAAAATCAAACTGATCAGACTTGGAACAAAATTGTCAGTTGGTCTTAACTTCTTACTCTTTCTTCTTTCAGACAGTAAGTTACAACTGGTTTTCCATTTTTCCATTATGATTCAGCATGAGAATTCTCTGTGGTTCCAGAGRATAAATAAAAATGTGGGTACCTAGGCAGCCCATAAAGTTTTGTGACTATTGGGCATAAACAGATTTTGAAGAGATGTTGCATAGCAGACTGAAGAAACKGATGAAGCACAGAAGGTTATTGATGAAGAGATAATGAAATCCTGGTCCCAAAAAAATTGATTTTAAATGGGAATTTAATGGCACCGGACGGAGTACACCCAAATGCTAACTTTAGCCTAGGGAGATAGATTAGTCTTCCTATATTTCCTCTTCAGCTGCTTGGGAACAGTAAAATCCTACATTCAATCATCCTCTACAGGAGCTGAACTGGAGATTTTCTCTGTCCATTAACTCTAACAGGTCTGGGAAAGCTGCCCTCGTTCAGCAGGGAGCAGAGCCCTGGCACCCCTCACCCCTGGGGTCACTTGCACCTTGTGTCCACTGAGTGCAGGGAWGAGCCTTCACTCACAGCTAAAAATAAAGATCCCTCATGGAACTGAACCTGGGATTCCTGCAGAATTAGATTAGCCCTTCTTTTGCATCCAGCCTGCCAGCATGCCGTCCCTCTCTTTTTGCCTGAGCAGAGAAAGCTGACTGTCTCTGGGATACTGTTTTATTGTGCTTGTGGCCCCAAATACTCCTTTTGCACAGAGAGCTGTCCTGGCACTATCAGAGGGTCTGATTGTGCTGTAACAGCTCCCTCCTGGTGACAGGAGCACTGCAGGAGCTCAGAGGCGTTGCTGTTGTGGCTCCTCACATCTCCAGGACCTTTGATTAGGGTGTGGTTTTTCACGTCTGTCTCCCTGGTGTACCTTTCTAACCCAAAAGAGGAGGGATGTTGATGTCCTGGTATAAAATCCACCGTGTTCCATAGAATAAGAGTTTGAAGCAATCAAATCTGAGCATGATTTCCCTCAATCAACACTTCCTCCGAGGAGGAGGGAGTTGTTAAACTCTGCCTCTGCAATGCTCCAGGCCAGCCCTAACACTGCTGAGCTCTTCTTGCACTGAAGGAACTGCATGGCCATTAACATGACAATTCACTTCTGGAATCAGAAATTAATCAATAACCTCTCTGTCAGGGTGTGCAGGCAGGCAGACAAAAGTTAAGTGCTTCTAAATCACATTATGGCAAGCACAGACACTGTCACAGTTCTGCTGCAAAAAAAAAAAATCTGATTGAACTGCCCCTGCAGCCCTTCCTGCCCCCAGGGAGCTCTAGGACGTGATCACCTGTCCTAAAAGATGCCCCACAACCTTTCTCCTAGGGAATGCCCAGTCCACTTGCACAAGTGGAGTTAAAACATGAATATAATCCCAAAATTGCACATAAAAAACGTTTCATATTGCCCCTTCAAATCTTCAGTTTTCACACCAAATTGAAGAAGACAACCTTTCCTGAAGTGGGGTTTCCACCTGAAGAGTGAGGTAACACAATTTCCTCCTCAGCAAATATACATCCTGAGCCAACAAAGCATCAGAAATGAGGATCTGCCATCAGTGGCAGGACTGATTCTGTGTGAAGGAACAGAAACTTCTCTGATARCTCTGGATAAACAACGCTGAGATTTCAGATAAAATCCACGAAGAGCCCCAGGAACACCCATACACCTCAACTCTTGACTGGGTGTTCCAAGCCAGCCCCAGAGGAAGATGTCTCAGAAATAGGGGTAGGAAATCACAGGGGTAAGGAATCACAGGACAGCTCTTCCCATTCCTATCCCTGAAAGATTATTCCTGATCTGCTCCTTACCATTCAGATGTTAATACCTTAAAACACATCAGTGCCAGCTATTGTAAGTCTGAAGAGCCTCCTCACCAGGCAGAAATCCTGAGTGCCCGACCTTCCTGGTGCCTTGCAGCAGAGAGTTCCATGGTTTAATTATCTCCCGTGTGAAAAGGGTTTTATTTGATCATTCTGGAAATTGCTTCATTTCACTTCACCTGGATTTTTTCAGCTGCTGCTGTTACACTGGGAGACATTTAACATGTCTTTATCATCCTCTCCTTCATTGGGTTCCTTTCTGAGGTGAACAGACCCAGCACAGTCTTTTTCATAAGAAACATTTTCCCAAATAATGCCCCAAATAATTCTCTTTGTCCTTCTATGAATGYATTCTAATTTTCTTTAAGATAGAGCAGCTATTACTGTACATACATTTGAGCTAAGCCTTCGTATTATTTTTCTTACAATTCCCTTTCTATTCCTCATCCATTATGTAACATTTTCTTTGTTTTTCTGGGCTTCAGTGGCATCCTGAGCATGTGGGGTACAAGCTCCCATCTCTAACCAATCTTCCTGCTTTAAAATCCTGTAAATTGTGTAGAAAGTTGAAAAAAAAAAAAAAAAAAAAAAGAAAAAAGAAAAAAAAGAAAAAAAAAGAAAAAAAAAGAAAAGCAAAGCATTTGTGTTATGATGGTAATAAAATGTTCCCTTGTGATACCAATAATTTAACCAAATCTTTTAGCAATTCCCAAGTGAACTTTGCCATTCTGGGTAATTGGGGTCTGTAGCCCATCACTGCTGAGGTGTGTAAAATCCTTCCAGGTGTGGAACAGGCAAAAAAAAAAAGACACTTGGAAGAAACGAAGGCTGATTAATACAAAGGATGCCTTATAAAGGAATGGTGATTTCCCACCACTGTTAAATTCAGGCACTGGTGGTGTGGTCAGGTYCATCTGCATGCACTCAGCTCAGTCAGCAGAGCTGCTCCACTGAACAGCTACAATACAAATCAAAATAAATTCCCACAAGATACTTWAAAAGCCAAAGAATTTACCATATTTACTATGCCAGTCCCATCTGTTGATCCCACAGTGATTGCCCCAGCTGTTTTACTCCCCATAATGAGAGCCAAGGGACAAAGAGCTGCTCAGGAAAGMCAGGAACAGAATTTCATATCCCTCCCATGGCCAGAGAAACAGCCTGGAGCTCATGGCTTTGTATTCTGGGCACTAAACCCTCCCAGGGAGCACTGAGGTGTTTACATGAAGAAACACTGAACATTTCTATGAATGAAACAAAGGTGTTGTCCATGTGATCTAGGAGAGTATGAGACAAAAGGAAAAATGTAGATTRAATACTTTGTACAAGTCCAAACAAGTGTCCATCAGGGAGGATATTTTCCCTGTGAGATATTTTGAGATATTTTCCCAGGAAACCCTCTCCTCTAGAACTGGTTTGACTCTCAGCTGATCTCTGAGAATTAAATCATTTATGRCTCAGTCATAAGTGAGGTTGGAATCCATATCTTTTACCAATTTATTGAGTTCTAACAGTGTCCCTGAGTTCCACAGGCTTTAGTGCTTTTGCTTTAAATTACCTCCATTCCTGGGATAACAACAGCACATCAAGTGGCGTGTTCCTTCAAGCCAAGAGCAAGGCAGGGTGCAGAAATGCAGGGAGAATTTGGGTGAATTGTCAGCAGCTCGGGGTGGTGAATATCAGCACTGTGAGCACCCCGATTTTGGAGTTGGGTGAAGCCCAGGGGGATGGAGGCAGCAGGGAAAGGAGCAGGGACCTCATATTGGTCTCCTGCCTGTTCAGCGCAAGCCACAGCAGACAAAAAAAAAGGGATTGTTGGTCTGTCAGATGTCTTGCTGGCCATTCTCTGGCAGGATTCCCTGTTTCCCCCCATCCCACTCATATTTTTTTCCTCAAACAGCTTGTATCTGCAAATAGAAGTCTCTTGTCAGCTCATAATGAGCCAGGCTGGAACTTTGCAATGAGGATGACAACAAAAAAGAGGTGAAAATCAGGAAGATCTACCCATTTCAAGGGCTGTGAAGGGGGGATCTGCACTCACACAAAGCCATGCTCCACATCCCCAGACAGAGGACAGGCACCAGAGGAGGAGACCTGCTCTGCTGGGGAGGGAGGCTCAGAGTTCAGAGAGTCACTTGGAGTGAAAACAGACTAACAACTCCCCACAAAGAGACTAAATTAAACCAGTAATTACACCAGTAGTGAAGGGTGAAGGGGAATCCACCACATCCTCCTTTGGACACCCTCCTGGCTGTGCAGGCTCTGAACAGGAGCCAGTTCTGGAAAACTCTTTCCATCCCTGCAGYCAATGCTGGGATTCAGCCAATGGCCTGAGGAAAGGGGTGGATGGGATTTTTGAGGTGTTTTTTTCCTTCCTCACCCCTTCAAACTATTTTTTGTGCATCCAGGTTTTCTCTCAGGGACAGAACTGGGCCTTGCACCTGCCGCCTGCAGATATCAGTGAATGGACACTGCCTTAGGAAGGCAGGACACCAGAGCCAGTGGTCACTTCTGGCTTTCTCTTGCAGGTCCTGGCTGAGTTCAGACACCATCAGCCCCTCCAGCTCTGTCCTCACTTTTCTGAGGCAGCCCCAGGGTTTAACTCCCCTGTTAACACAAAACTCCCTGTGTATCACAAAGGAATTTTCTGAGATCTCATTTTGTCCCAGATTTTAGGAACAGTATTGCAGAATATATAACAGTCCTGTGTATGTTCTGCTGGGAAGGAAGCATTTCCTACTCTTCCTCACAAAAGCCTTTCTGAGGAACTTGCTGTGCAGAGGGAAGAGATTGGGATGTAGSGACCACAGACTTGACATCTGAATATTTGTGGCACATAAACTGAGGAGGACCATGTCCCCTGAGGATTTTCCCCCCACCCCTTTCTCCATCTCATCATTCCTCATGTTGGGTCCTTTTAGAAGGGATGCCAGAACATTTTATCTRCCCTGGATCAGTTCTGTGACCTCTTCACAGGGGCATTTGAAAAGGGATGCAGGACACCAGGCACCATTTCTCCATGCCTAGCATGAAATTCTGGACCTACCTGTGCTGTGGAAAAGTGCACCCTTGTGGGATCTGCTAACTGCAGCTCAGAATTGTGCTCTCTGTATTTCCTTCGCCTCACTACACAGGTGTATCAGCCAAAGCATCTCAAAGGCAGCTGTGGGGCTTTGCCTGCARGGAAATTCTGTGAGAGACCCTAAATCCATCCTGGACCCACTTCTACCCAACCCTGTGGACCTGCCTGTGTCACAGGGCCAGGTGAATCGGACACACAGATATTCCCACTTCCAGGAGCACAAACCAAAAGCTGAAGAAACATTTCAGAGCCTGACATGGCAGCTTAATTTCCACCCCATTCCTGCTCACTGTCTGAGCATAATTCAGGATCCTCCTGCAACCTGTTCATACCTCTCTGCTGTGGCAGAGTTTTTACTTCACTTGCTGTAGCAGAGCTTGCAGAGTTCTTGCAGAATATTTGGGAAGGTATCCTCAAAGCTGAGTTCCTCTGGCTGCCAGATTCTCCTCTGCACAATGTTCAGCGTCAAAAGAGTTTCCTGCTGCCTTCTTCAGCTCACAAGTATTTTTCTGTTATGATCCACAAGTGAATCATAGAACCATTTAGGTTGGAAAAGACCTTTCAGATCYGGACACTGCAAAGRTGGGYRCTGTTKCTCGTTTAACCAGTCCTACATGGGTTTGGGGTTCTTCCCATCCCTTCACAGCATTTACCTTAACACACCCCCACATTTTATTAACCAAGTTGATCTCCTTAAACTCATCCATAAAGTGCCACCCATCTGATGGCTTTCAGTGCAGGGCTGTCCCTGGGAGCATGTCCTGCTGGCCTTTTGTGCTGTAAAACAATTCTGTGAACAATACGAGGCTGCAAAAAGCTGTGATGGATAACTGGGTTTAGCCTGAGTTTTACCAGCTAATTTAGTTCCTCCCGAAACGTGAAGAAAAATGCTTTGAAGGAATGTGCTCCAAACAACCAGTGTCCCCTGTTGGCTTTCTTCAGTGCTGCAAAGATATTTATTACCCTTTGCTAGAACGAAATACGGTGTTAAACATAAAAGCAGAGGTTCAAATGGTCATAAAATGTATTGGGGCATACTGTGGATTTAATTGATTTCAAAGCTTAGATTTAAGAAAAATTTGTAGTTAGGGACTTTATTTTTTTCTGAAAGCTTGGCTTAGTTATTTAATATTGATTTTAGGATTATGATARAATACATTTCTATTGATTTCTGTGAGAAAAAATTAATCACTGCAAGAATGTCTGTTTCTGTCTGTTGGGTGGATGAAGATGTACACAGATCTTTCTGGCTCAGGTCTTTGCACACTGTGGTTGGGTTGGGAGAGTGAAGGAGAATCACACATTTCCATGTCTCAAGACAAACCAAAATAAGCCAGGAAAAAAAAAAAGAAAACCAAACCAGAGACCATTTTAGTGTGTTGTGGGCTTTGTTAATAGGATGTGGTTGATTGGTCTCCCTTGTAGCAGAACAGAGTTATAACCTCTGCATATCTTTGCTTCAGTCAGCTTGCCAATCTGTTCAGCAAKTCTACCTTAAAATATATTCTGTTACAACGTTAAAAATAGTCTTGTAAAAGAGGTGTCATTTAATTATATTCTTCTGGACTAGACTAATACTTGGAGTTATTAATTTAAATTGGGACAGCGAGTTTCTGCCATTTCCATTTCTTATAATACATTTCACAGAATGTCAATTTCATCTTGATTCATAGTAGGCAACACCTGATTATGTCAATAATTCTGATTTAATCAATAGACTGGCAAATGCCACTCAACAAGAGTTAAAAAAAATTATTTCTGTACAAAAATACCTGTAAAGTGAGTTAAACAGAGAATTCAATTCAGCAGTGGCAGGCTAAACTAAGTTAGGAAGATATTGTGACTTTCAAAGCCAAATAACTTGATGCAAAGTCAAGATCACTTAAAAAAARGCTGAAATATTCAAAGGATGGAAATGCCCAGATTATGCATTCTAGCAGCTCCATCTCTACCCTGCACTATATTAAATGGGCACACAGGAAATTATAAACCATTAAGTCATGAAGGTCTTGAGCGTATTGTGGTGGCACACTTTATCTGGTAGGACATTTTTAGTCCATTCATTCTTTAAGGAAAAGATTCTACTGGAATTCACTATAAAACAAGCCAAATTATCTGATTTATCTGAGTCTAGAGCTGCATTTCTTCACGAAGGAACAAAACAAGTAGAAAACACCCATGTTTTTACTTCTAGAAAACACCCATGTTTTTACTTCTAGAAAACACCCATGTTTTTACTTCTTCACTGTTCACAGAAGGACTGAGTGGACACTGCTCACATCAAACTCACCTGTTGCCTTTGAGGACTGCAGCCACAGCATTATTTTCTGCCATATTTGTAAGCTGGAAAATAAAATCAAGGTATCACCTTGTGACACTCTGGCTCGGGTGTGTGTTTACTGCAGCGCTTTCCCACATGCCAGATTTTAGACTGGCTCACGTAAAACACCATTCCCTGCAGGGAGGGGAGCTAATCAAACTGTTTCATTAACTGGTGAAGAACTCAGAGTTTTGGGGATTTGTTTCCCTGCCTTACAGGCCATCCATGGCTGTCTGACAGGGAGAGCAAGTGTTTGTGCAGTGTCAGAGCATGGATCATTAGCAGGTCCTCCAAAGGTTTGTGTTTAAAATTACCGACTGTGCAGCGCTTTGGAGCAAATATCGCTGCTACTTACATTGATTCCAAATGTCACAGAAATCTAGTCTGTGACTCTTTTAAGATCTGAAGGTTAAACTTTATGCCGATGTCTARAAATCTTGATAGCAGCAGCACGAGCGTGAGCAGAATGAGTTAAGGCCATCAGGGACTCCTGAGCAAATCATGGAGAAAGGGAGGCTCCAAGGGCACTCAGCTCTGGCACAGGGAAAGGCTCACAGAAGCAGCACTCTGCCACAGCCCTCTCTCACTTAAAAGGCTTATTGGGAATCAAAAAGCAATATTGCCCACAGAATTGAGGAAATCATAAAGCTCTCTCCTTGTTTCTATCAAAAACCCTGATCCCAAGCCTGTTGTTGCTGTTGTTGATGAAGGAGTCCCACCAATCTTCACAAGCTCAGGCTGACGCTGCAAATGACTTGAGGACTTGACAACATTCACTGCTGRGAGAAAACATCACTCTGCTAAAGCCAGAAAATATCAACCCGTTTACAAGTAGCTAATATCAGCATATCCTCAAAAATCCAATTAGTGKCTGTGACCTTGAGTTTTATCCTTGTCCAAAAATACATCTTGTTCCTTTTCACAGTGGGTTTGCGCTCTTCCCCCTCCCCAACACATGCTTCAGTGGCTGGCTTTTCCCATCCATGCCACATTGAAGGCTCTTTTCTGTGAGGTAATTTTGTCTGAATTGCCTGTGCACTCACCCATCCCATCCCGATCTTAGTCCACGGCATCTTGTTTTCAAATTAGTTGCTATCTTAAACAGCTTACTGCCTTCAATCTGTTCATTTTGGGATTTTGTTTACCTCCCTGACAATCTCCCATTTTACCTCATTTCTTCCTCAGGTTGCAGAGRCCAGCACAGGCTAATCCCTCCTCATAACCCAAAGCCCAAACCTCTAGARTATTTAAGATTTTCCTCCATAACACCTTTTCAATTTCAAACCTCTAAGCAGTTTTACCAGTGCCCAGAATAGCACATTATATTTATATTTTCCACGTTTCAGCACAGAAAAATAACCTTTACTTATTTTTGGTGTATTATAGCCCTTTTAAGGAAGTTTGGWGTGCTTCCTCTGTAGCTGTGACTCCTGTAAAACCATACACAGGTACCATTTTGTCACTTGCTGTTTCAGTAGACCTTCTTCTTGCCACTGCATCGGGGAAATAATCCAGTTTTCTGAACACTTCCTCCCCCAATCTCTTCTTCCTCCCGTTTTTCACTTTTTATGTACAAATGTCTGCARTTCCTTCCAGGATACCAACCCCTTCTTTGTCCTTTACCAGCCCCAGAGACAATAAGTGCTGATTGCAAGTAAGATGTGTACTTGAAATGAATCATGTGGTCTGCTCGTTTAGTTCCTTTCTCTTCTTAGGTGAAAAATCAAAGTCCTCTCACACATAATTCACAATGGATGGAATTCACTGCTGAGCAGGCCAGCCCAAAGGCTGTGCAATGCAGAATTGCCTTTAAARCACCGTTTTGAAGGTTTCTGAGAGCTTGGGGATGTGAAATGTCACTGCGCCAGCCCCTGTGCTCTGAGATGAAATTTCACTCTTTGTGCATTTCAAAGTTTGATTTTTATTCATGTGCTTATTGTTTGAAATAGCTTGAAACAGGGTCATACCTGTGCATTCCATGGGTGCCTTGCCTTATCAGTGGCAAAAATATGCAGAGATCCCATTATGCCGGGCTTGTTTCCTCAAAGGATGTGGTTATTGATTTACTCCTAGATGATTAGCAGAGATAGTGGTTTAACTTGTAAATGCTGCACTTTTCTGCGGGAGAAATAGACACAGGTCATTCTCTTATTCCTCTTTCCTGGTGGGATGAATCCCAAATCTACTGAGAATTTTAGAGCTAGAAATACATGCATTGCAGAAAAGTAAAGCTTCTTGACATTATCCTCGTTCCTAAAGTTTTTTGAACATTTCTCTTCTGAGGAATTCTGAGAAGTGAATTGGAAAGACATTGACCCAGACCCTGAGCTTTGATTCACAGAAACGTGTATGGATGCATTTTCACCAACTTTTAGCTCAGTTACATATTTTGCATGAACAAATAGAAGATCCTCTGCACAGATGTAGTTGCTGTAGTTGTTGTAGGGATGTTAATGCTTTGCATAGTGTTCTCYCCATCCACTCCATGAATGTTTTATTGTCAAAATTACATCTGCATGAACCTTTCAGTAATCCTATCCAAGCTCCCAACATTTCTCTTTCAGACAAATAAAGTCGTGTTCTAGAAACAGCACTGAAAGAAAAAAATCCCAATGGTGTAAGACAGKGTTGGGGCTGAGYACAGAGGASAGCAGGGAGAGCAGACTGTCACAGCCCCAAAGGAAAAGAGGGAGATCAGCAGCCTCAGGATTTCTTTATTCTTTCCATGTAAATGTGTGGAGAACAAGCATTGTTCCTCAGGATAACAACAGGATAAAATCTAAACGGGAACAACTTTAGAGCTTTCCCACTCCCAACTCCCTTATCAATGTTTGCTAACACCTCACATCCATAAAACTGAGCTGTAAGGAACACCACACAGTTTACATCATTATTATCTTTTAAGGCAGCTTTCATAAATCAAAACAGACTTTAAAATTGCCCACATCCATTTGAAATTTTGCAAGGTGTTCCACAGAGAACAACATTAAACATTTTTTTTTTCTCCAGCACACCTAACAGGGATTTCTGTGTTGGGCTGTGGGTGGGGGAGTTTCCTTCAGCCTTTTYCCCTCTTCTTCAGGTCTAGAGCTGCTCCCAGACAGCAATTTTGCACGGAGCCTTCTTTTTGATGRGTCTGAGATGGTTTATGGGCATGGRGCAGGTCTGTCCCTGCCTGTGAGACTCAGCTGTCCTTGCAGGATTTGTKGCAGGATTTATTTTTTTATCCCCCTGGCACCTGCTGGGCTCTGAAAGAGCCTCTCCTGAGCCTCTGAGGCAGAGCTGTCTCAACCCTGCYCATGCAGTCACATTTCTTGGGCAGGACAAACTCTGAAGTCTGAGATAATCTTTGCTTTTATTGCCCCACACTTCCCAACCCTGATGGGAATGACTCACTCAGAGTCTTTCAAACAGATTTTATTTGGCTTTCTGGCACCAGCAAATATGTATTTATGGAATAAGGTTCTTCCTTTGGTTTTAGYACACACTGTGGGGCAAAGTTATCCCTGCTCTTACCCTTCTGAGAGATGCCTTGTTAACTCCTCCACCCATTGCTCCACCAGCCAGGCAGATGCTCTGTACTGGAGTTAACMCTGCCTTTGGTTTTTCACTTCAGTGTTTTTTCCCTCTGACCACTGGCTGGTTTTTAAATCTTGCTGCATCCTGAGAGCACCAAGCCCTGCTGTTCCCAAAACAATGGGAATAGTTTATACGCACAACCACTCTTCATCCTTACTATCAAACTCTTTGTTTTCTTTAGGAAAAAAAAATATATATATATATACCAAGAGGTGCAATGGAACGCATTTGGCACGGCAACCAGAGTTCAGCAAATTTGAACCCTGCAACAACATGGATTATTAATGCCTGGGAAACTCAGTTYGGAAATTTGTTTCCAATCAAAATCTCATTCTTTGATCAAACCTTGTCCTGCAGGTCCCATCAGGTATTGTCACCCAGCAGACTCCAGGTCCACACTGTGGGTTCATTTCCTTCTCAGCAGCTGCAAGTCAAACTTCTGAGCAAAATCACTCACAKGAGGCTAAAACTTGATCAAAACTTCTTGTAAAACCAATGAAGATTGACGTCAGATTTCAACTGGTGTTGGATCAATTTATCACTATTCTTAGTGTTCACTTTACAGCGATTGTATTTTTAAAAGCACCTGGTGTGCTTTTCCCAGGTTAAATATGTATTATTTTTGCAACATTGCAATATTTCAGAGGGTTTGATACACACTACTTTTAGACACTGTTGGGAACAGCCAGAAGAATACTGAAAATGTTTGTTTGTTTTCTTTATTGATTTCTGCAATAAACAAGTCAGTAAAAGCTGATGAAGGAATTCATATATGTTATGTATGAGTTATAGACACTTCCAACATTTTTCTTTCTAACTCACACCTCAATAACATCACAGAAAATGTATTATGTCAGTTTCATTAGTCTTTGCCTTCTCCTTCCAGAAATATGACGGAGGTATTGATTTYACCAAATTAAAATACAATCCAAATCTTCAGCTCTATGAATTTATCTATAAGGTTTTTTTTAGAGTGTACTGGTTTTCTAACTACCATCAATTTTGTCCCCTGACCTGTACTTCAAACACAAGTATATAAAAATGATCTATTGGTTTCTTGTATAAGTGGTTGTTTAGAGACACGTTATTGTCTCTGGAGCCTGCAGTTTGGCAAACTCTGATTAGGCTGGTGGAGGCTCAGCCCCATAAGTCTGACTCCTGCTGCTAAAAAGGGAGTTGTTCATTTTCTGGCAGTAAATAACGAAATGAAACAAATACAATCTGTAATAGAATCAAATGTGAGCACAATGAGCCCACAATTCAATTTGGATTTAATACKGCTGCTTAATCCTGTTAAGGGGTGCCCTCATGAGAAAGATGCTTCAGCAGCCCAGAGCAGGACTTTAAATGTGAGGGGAGGCTGCTAAAAATAAGTTTGTGGTGTAGGAGGGGATGAGAGGGGTCAATAAGGGATGAGAGGGGTCGATAAATCCTTGCACCACAGACCCATCCTGATGGGCAGGGAGGAGCTTGCTGGAGTTCATGGAGAACATGGAAAATGTAGCAATTCCCAGTGCGGGAGAATGTTTCAAGTTCTCTCAATTCTGAAAGTTATCTGTGAGATCCAAGGTGCCAGGAGAGGTATTGCACCTCTCTGGACACAATTCACATTTTTATGTTGTTGCTGTGATGAAAGTGTCTCACAAGAAGCCAAACTCATCATTACATGAGGCAAAGGAAGCTTCATCTGTGGTAGAAACAAGAAGAGAGAAACACCAGAAATGAATTGTCACTGCACAGAAGTAGAAGCAGAAATTAATTTTTGTGGAGCCATTGTTTGATCTAGGAATAATTAAGTCTTACAAGAGGCAGTGAGGAACCTCTGCAGTTATATAATAAATTCTGTTTTTCAAGATACTGTCCTTAAACTGAAGTCACRTTTTTCCTGCAGGAAACGCACATGTTTTTTTTTTACAGGAATGGAACATCTTCCACTGGAATTCACTGTGGGGAACAGGTGGTGTCTTATCACTCCAGGAAGATAAGGACATACTGTGCCCATAAAASAGACTATGGAGCTAGCTTGGAGGAAATTATCCAGGTTATTAGCATCAGGATGTGGAAAAACACACATCTCTACCTCAGAGGCTGGCACTGCAGACAAAAACTAGGTCACTAAAATCAGCCTYTTGCTGTATCATACCTCAGTTATCCTACAAAGCCATTGTTTTATCCTGTCTCTCCTCAGATTAACTCCTCATACGAGAGACATCAACCAAGAAATATTTGCCAC
Source organism: Malurus melanocephalus (assembly GCF_030028575.1). Lineage (NCBI taxonomy): Eukaryota > Metazoa > Chordata > Aves > Passeriformes > Maluridae > Malurus > Malurus melanocephalus. Next base: position 261,283 of record NW_026623957.1, read on the forward strand.
CAAGCTCTGGAAATGCAGGTTTCTTTCTGCTCTTCAGCACTTGATGTATTCCCAGTTTCCTCTGTTTGGAAACAATCTCTCCTGAATCATCYAGCTAGTCACATTCTCGAAAGTTTTACTAAACTTTATTTGCAGTAAAAGCACCAGCAGAGCAGTCCTTGTCCAGTTTATTTGTATCCAATTTGCTGGGACAGTGGTTTCCAATATTTTTTTTCTTTTAACTGAACTCTAAAACATTCCCTAGACATGTCCAGGTTCCTCCACASTGTTCATAAATCCATCAACAATGTGCTGGGTTTTGCTTCTTTTCTTCTTGAAAGCAGTCTTTATGWGCCCAGAGTTCCTATGGGTCATGTTCTGAAAAGAACTGAACTCTCCTGATTTCTAAACCTGGCTGCCTTGGTGGGGCAGTGCTTACCTGGTGTGGTTTTAAGGTGCAATTGTGAAGTAAAAGTTCATTCCCCGCTCCTGAATGTCCAAAATGGGGAAAGCTGTCTCCTCTTCACGTGAGGAGTCATGAGCAGAGCATTTTTTAACACACAGGTTTGGCCCAGGAGCTGTCTGTACCTGTGCACTCACCCTCTGAGCAGACTCAGCTGGTTTGTGGGGTGTCCTAAGTGTTCCAAACACAAACCCTGCATGTGGTGCAACAGAAATGATGGTAAAACTGACTTTTTTGCACTTTTTGAGCAGATTTCSTGGCCGTGGATAGAGCTGGGTTCCWCCCTTGGATGCTGTCACTGGGGACCTCGAAAGGTCCTTGGCTTCTTACACACTCAAATTAGATTTCTGTGGAAATTCTTGCCCATTTCACTGCATGCCARGCAAACCCTCCASCCAAGGCCAGGTCTGCATTTGCACMRGCCTTAGTTTTCCCCCCAAATGAAAAACAGATTTTGATTTTGGTTGGTGATGATGACATACATCTAGAGTAGAAGATGACAAAACTGGCCTGCAGAACCAGGGGTCAGTCACCAGGAAAATCACACAGTTACAACAGGTTTTTTCTCAGTTCTGCACCGAGCAATCTGAAGGGGAAGTCATTGAGGGAGCATTAACACCAACTCTCAATAAGCCACTTGTGCAATCCCGTTTTTCAGAGCAAATTCATTTGTCAGTGCCTCTTCACTCTAAACTCTGTGTTGGTGAGGAGGCACAGATGGAAGGAACTGCATCCTTCAGCCTGGAGAGGTCATGGTAGAGCTGCATTTTGGGACCTCGAGTGCTCAGGTGGCCTGGTCCTCACCCAAGTTCAGAGCTCAACAGAATCACAGCTCGACATTATCATTGCAGGGAGGYTTTCAGATGGCACCATAAATACACACACTGCTCCAGAGAATACAGACAGACACATTCTCTGCCCTAAAGACCTCAGAATATGGATAATGAAGTAAAATTACAGCCAGCACCTAATCTACTGATATCTCCCATTGCATGGCAGACCTTCAGCTGCTTTAATAACAGGGTTGTATCACCCAATCTCATGCACTGGATATTTAGTGCTGAATTAAAGAATTATAGATATTGAGTGGTTAATACCATTTCCTATCTCTATCACATATATTCACAATTTTTTCTTGTGCTGCTGGATTAAGAAACTTACTGTCAGACATCCAAATACAGCTTTGTTTGTCACTGTGAATGAAGTAGAAATATTGAGAAATTCACTCAAACCACTGGTGCTCTAACCAATGGAAAATGTTTGTGGTTTTAATGTTTGCCAGAAAACAGGGAACAGCTTCTTCCTGACTCTTCTGTCTTACTATCCAGGGGAACAAAATGCAATTTATATCTTCTAAGCAATGGGTCCGAGATTCTGTCCCAGCCCCTGGTGTCATCTCCCCTACAGAGAGCATGAAATCCCTACAAAGAGCATTTTCCTCTGGGGTGCAAAAGTTAGTTGTGATATAAGTTCAGATATTGCCTTTAGGAAAGAAAATAATGTTATTTCTGAATGATTCCAGATTGCTGGAATTACTAATTGTGTTCCTGTGCACATCYATTAAAAGTACAATTATATCTCTTATAGAAGGGAATAATTAGAGTGGAAATGGAAGTGTTATACTTAGCCCACCTTAAAGAAAGAATATCAGACCTTAAGGGCATGCTTAATTGTTGTYATTAATGTAAAAATAAACAAAAGCTGTTGTCCCAGCCTGGACATGTCRGAGAATGCAGCCAACATTCCTTCTGCCAGTGAGTTTTATCTGCTGAACAGAATGTCTTCATAAAACAAGGTACTGAGTAATGCCAGTTTTCCCAATAGTCCTTCATAGCCTAGTGGGAAAATTTCAACATCCTAGCGTTCCCAAAACATATCCCGAAGGATTGGTGTTTTTGAATGCTGTCAGACACTGTTTTCTGGAGATATGCTWATTTGTGATTGCAGTGTTTGATAAATTTACTGTTTCTCGGGGGCCCAAACAGTAGAAAAGCTTGACGGTAAACTAAAGAAAATAAATTAAGCTGGAACTGATGTCAAATTTTAAAGAGAATGTTGAGGAAACAGGTAAAGTAATAGGAGAAATGGACAAGAAATGTGATCMCTGTAGCTAAAAACTGAAAGTCCTTCTCCTTGATTGGTATCTCTGCCTGAGGAACCTTGTTAGATTTCAGAGATCAAGGATGGAAGAAGTTTTTCAGGAATGTTTTCTCTTTTTTTCCTGAGTTTTGTCAGGATGCATCTCTAAGGCACTTTTCCAGCTTCTGTGAACTAAGGAGTTATTTTTCCCTAGCCAGGTATGTGGTATATGAACTATGTAGACATCCTTCTACATGGTAGCCAGCTTTTTGTGGCACCCAGATCGAAGGTATTTTCTTAAATAGACCTCATTCGTTCCYAGTCAGCCTATTAACCTTGATCGTAACCCATCTGAAAGTGGTTGTTATTAAATATGGTCAAATATTATATATTATATGTAGATTATKCTTGCTTTCTTTTGGGTTCATGGCTGCTGTCAAGCACAGTTTTTCTCTGGCAGCCACAATTAACAAAGTGATCACTTAGAGCTGGTTCTGGTGATCCAAATCTCCACTGGGGTGTGGGAGAAGGCAGGACACCAAGGTATCCTGAAGGTATACTGTTTTTGCTCAAACTCCCCAGTCACACCAGACCATCCTGCAAATGGCAGGCACTTGTCTATTTCTGATTTTAAAATGTCAGAACTCATTCCTCCTTCAGACAGAAACAGAAATATAGGTCAAGACTTCCTTTTATTTCACAAAAAAAAAAAAAAAAAAAAGAATTATTCCTTTCTGAGCAGCCCCATTCCTGACTTAGGCTTGAATTCACCTCGCTTCACTTGGTGACATTTCCCTGAGTCTAGTGATTCATCCAGGGGATCTGGGGACACGCTGAGTTGAGGGAAGACACCTCTGTCAGATGCACAAAGTTAAGAAGGAGTGGGGGAATCCAAGCTTCTCTATTTGGAGCTGCCAGGAACGAGCATTGTGTAATCCACGTTTCTACACAGCCAGCATCCAGCTTCTCCTGGGTGCCCGTGGCACTGGCAYAGGAATATCAGAGAAATATCAGCTGCTGCCTCCACCTTTGCAGCTTCTACTGTGGAAGACACAGATTCCTAAAAAGTCCTTTTTGATACCAGCTCCAAGTGGCACCACCAAAACCACAGTGGCTGTTTAAGTGGAACTGGAGATGAGAGGAGGAAGAGATCAAAACAAACGCTTATTCATGAGATCAGGACATTACAGGAGCGTGGAAGGGAGGATCTGTGGGCAGCTTCAGGACTCCAACCTCCTCCAGTCTGGAAAGCAGGGAGGTTTGGCACACAGAACTGGCCAAATACTTGCAATCCCACCCAAAGGAAAGCATGAGAGTGCAGCTTTTTTTGCCAGCGCTGGAAGCTTGCCAAGCTCTGTGGTATTTAAGCAGTCATGACTTTGTCTTCATCTGCACAGATTAAATATGGATGTGTGTATTAATTATGTAAATGTGAAACTGCAGATCTCAATCAAGCAGAGCCAAGGATACACTATCCTTTGCAAGTGCTGATTGATGCCAAACATGCAAGAAAAACAGAGACCATTCAGCTCATTGCTATGGATATTCTGAGAGGGGAGGGAAGGAAGCAGGGAAATGTGGAAGTAAACAGTGTTTTGTAGTGAGAGTGAAACCATAAATGCCACAGCTTTCTGTAATACCTAATAGGCTCTACTCAGCAAAGCAGAATGCTTGCTTGGCAGAAGACAGCTTTAGAAGATGGTGAAAACACACATTTARACTAAAATAAATAATAGCAGCTTTAGTAAAGACACTTGTAACTGTTTTAGTCAAGGGTTGGGGCTGGACTTTTGTATAATACAGCACAAACACCTGATTTTTCTGTAATTTCATGTAAATCATGAATGAATYAAAGTATATGGGAATCAGTGGTGCCATGTCACTGTAAGCTGGATGTTCTGGGACAGAGGATGGATAAACTTTCCAGGTTTGGCTCTGTGATGGGCAGCACCCCAGAATCTGACCTGTTTGCCTGTGAACTTGGTTCTAAGCTGAAAAATCTGATGGAGGCTTTCAAGGAAGGTGAGTTGGATTGTGCACGTGGAATTTCCGAATTCCTGCCAAAGCACACAAAAAATGGTGTGTTGTTAGAGAAACCTCACCCTGCAGCCAACAACTAGTACCCATCTCCCTTCAGAAGAGCCAAACCCAGCACTTCCATGTTTCCTGAACTCTGTTCTCTCTCCTGAYCTAATTGCAGCCTTCCAGTACCTGAAGGGAGCCCCCACAAGGGTGGAGAGAGTTTACAAGGGTCTGAAGTGACAGGACAAGCAGGAATGGTTTCAAGTTGAAGGAGAGTAGGTTTAGGTTAAGTATTAGGAAAAAGCTTTTCCCGTAAGGGTGGTGAAGCACTGGCACAGCCAGCCCAGAGAAGTTGTGGATGCTCTGGAAGAGAGCCAGGCCAGGTTGGATGGGGTTTTCTGGTGGCATGAATGCAAGAGGGATTTTTAGGTGAGACAATTGTAATGCATGCTCTGGATAGGTGGGTTAAGCAGGAGAGTGACCTGCAGGTTTAGGATCAGCATTTGCCACTGTCTCTGCTGCTCTGGTGCTGCTCCTTCCCATCCTATGGGTCCTGGTCTGGGATGCAGGGCTGCTGTGCCCCCTCTGACTGTGGGAGCTGCCAGGGGATGCTCTGGCACTCCACCCATGGCTGTGCAGCTGCTCTGTGTGCAGTGAGAGGTGTCAGAAATCCTGGGAATATCTAAGCAAACTGTCAGCCCATCAATGCCTCTTGGACAATCATAGCTCCTGGACACACAGAAAGCTGCCCTCCCACACACATTTCCTTTCCRATATCTATCTCAGCTGGCTTTGAAACTGCCTTTCTACACACCTCCCCTCTTCACTTCTATCTTAGCTGATTTCATATTCCAGAGTTCAAATTCCATGGACAGACACAAGGCATTCCAGGGAACAGGTTTTCCTGTTGAACTGGCTTGGGGGTTGAAAGCCAGCACACCCATTAGCAGATCTTCTCTCCTGTGAAGCTGCCAGCTTTCTCAGTTCCAGCTTTCACCAACTTTTCCAGGCCACATGTGAGAGCAGAGCTGGAGGGAGACAATGCTGCCTGGAGAACTGGAACTGGAATTAAATGRTCTTTAAGGTCCCTCCCAACCCAAACCATTCCCTRGATTCTTAAGGCTCSCTTTGAGTACATTGTCCACTTATCTGAAAAAGTGTGTTGTGAAAATTGATATTCCTGTTCTTGGAATGAACTTGCTGTTGATTTAAATCCATCCTCCATATCAATTACTGAGGTTTCACTTYCTTAACTACCAAAACCTGTCCTCTACATAGGGAGCTCAAACCTTCCTGTAGTTTGGTTTCACTATCAGAGCCTGCACTGGCAGCTCCCACATGCATTTGTTTGTAGAAGGAGATATTTGGTGCTCAGGTCTCCAGGAATCTTTGCCAGGTGTTACATTTCTGCCTTCATTCTTGTAGGTTGTGTATYTGTGCACTCAGCAATTCATTCCCTTTCACTTCACCTATYCATTCACATTTTTGTAACTGAAAAYTGGCTGGTCTTTCATTTGGCTAAAGTGGAAATTAAATCCTGACAAGCAGATAAAACAAAGTGGCAGAGAGACACATGAATTACTGTTAAACACCTAAAGCTTTATTGTGAGCATTTAAAAATGTTTCTAAACTTGAATAAATTCTTTTTAAAATAATCCAAACTTGGCAATGCAGTTTAAATCATAGAGAAAGTTAGCCTTTCCAGATTTGTTAGACACAGATAACAAATCACATAGAAATATTTATTCATAGACTTTTTAAACTCACCTCCTGCTTGCTTGGGACACAAGCTTCAGCCTAACTTTTACTCCTRAAGTCTGTAAAACTTTATTCAAAGGTCAACTCAAAAAATCATTAGGAAACGTGATCAAGTGATAACCTTGTAACAATTTGAACAGTATTTCTCTTTGACCTCTGCCCACRCTTCTTGCAAACCTCAGAACACCGCGTCAGGTTTGAGATGCAAATGTGAATTGAGTGGAGTGACAGTGATGGAGAGCTGTGTGACAGCATTCCTCACCTGTGCACTACATCACAGATGAGGCTTCCAGCACTCAGRTCTCCTCAGGAAAGGACGAGTTTGTTTGGTGTGCTAACCACAAGCACATTTTGTTTGTCTCAGGTATTTTATATCGTGTCATGACTGGGTCACTAATCATAGCTCAATTACAATTCTCTGGACTAAGTAGACTGTCCCCTTCTGCCATGTGTTTTACACAATTAAATTCTGTCTCCTCAATCCCTTTTTTTCCCAATGTAGGTGTGATATTTTATCCAGAAAGTATAGGGAAAATGTGGCAGCAAAAAAGAATTAGATGGGGCTAATTTTACTGATTTAATTATTTTCTGATAACAGATTCCACTAAAAGGGTTTTGTATGTTAAAATTAAAAATTTAAAATTTAAAATTAATTTTTTGCTGCCAGCCTGCCGAGTCCATGTTAGGTGAGTGTCCACCTACTCTGTCCCCCTATTTCATTATTTGCTCTCTGTTTTCAATCTGCCACCTGTACCCCCAGAAGCTCATTAGCAAAAATCAAGGAAAAATCCCAGCAATCTTCAGATGAGAGGGATTGGGGAGCTTTTTCAAGGGGCTGACAAGGAACCCAGAACACAAGCAAAGAAAGTGAAACTCTTCTTTTCCTGGTTTTTTTTTTTTTTCATTCCAGGTCAAACTGTCTTGTGGGGCAAATGCTGGTGAGAAGTTGTGTATCCTCGGGTCTCCTTCTTAGAAAATGAAACATTTCAGTCATTGATTTCAGGGCACAAAACAGCTGCAGAATTTTGTCCTTGAAAATTTTTGCAGAAGCTGGAATGACCTTGAGATCTTTTTTTTTCTTTCTTTTTTTTTTTCTTATACATGTGACATGATTATGTGTAATACAGTTAGGAGCTGCAATAATTAATATTATGGCATTAAGGAGTCAGAGTTGAGTTAGGAGAAAACTCACCCTCCCCTCACATGAAGCTGGAATCCACTCCACAGAAAAAGAGCTGAAAACATTTACCTGGGAATCCTGGAGCACAGATGAGATGTTGTGGTTTTGTCACCATGGAGATGCAATTGTTTCTAAAGCTGTTTGCTTTCACTTAGCCATCGATAAAATAAGTGTGGGAAAGGTCACAGAGATGTGGAAAAAGATATGGAAAACCCTATGAGGAGTGTGAGGAGTGCTAAATGGTCTGAAAAAAATAGCATGCATCAAAAACATGTTGTTTTCTAACAATAAACAATAAAAAGAGGTAAATGGAGAGTCCCACTCCTTTGTTCCCAAAAAGATTTAATTTTTTTTTTCCTTAGAGAACTTTTAAAAATTAAAAATTGTCTGATACCAGGCCATAGAGGAGAATCGTAATAGAAAGTACAAGACATATAAAAACTACAGTATTTTTAATAGATAGATGAATAGGTGAATAAATTAAGGACATAAAGGGCAAATCTTGACAAGTCCTGGCAAAAATCTCATAGGAAAGTGAGTGTTAAACCAAGGTTACCACTGCATGTGATTCCTCAGTTGGACCAGGTATGTCTACAACTTCACATTTCCACTTGCACATACATTTCTTATGTGCATCCTGGGAAGCTTAAAATTTCCTCTCCATTGCATTTTTAAAAATCTTTATGGAAAATTAAATTAAATTGTGTTGGGGAGAACCAAGGAGTTAATCAAAGATAAAATCCAGTCAAGGTTTTGCTTGGAAAGTACATTCAGAATTGCCCAGTTACACTTGGGATATTTTTTTTTGTATCAGTAGCTTATTCATTGCCAAATACATTTCACAATACATCCATACAACAAATGTTTTTGAACAGTGTGATTGCATTTCTTCATTTGTAATAACATAAATGAAAATAGTAAAATGGGAATAGTGGAACCATCACTTCTAAGTAATAAAATGTCTTTCTTCTGTTGTGTTCAAAATCACATTTATTTCATTTGCTTAAGGTAGTATATTGAGAATGAAAAATTGTTGTAAAATGAATTTGAAACTCAAATCAAAATCTGTTAAATACAATTGCTGCTATTTATATTAACTTGTTGATTCAAAAAAAATTTGAAAATCAAGTTTTCAGAACATGATAAAGCCTTGATCACCAGTCTGTGGCTGTTTGCTGCTATTTTCACATAGATTAAGTGCTTTCATCCCTGCCAGGCAAGGATTTCCCAACCTGCAAGGCAAACAGTTCCAGTTCATACCATGGATAACTGTGCACTGCAGTTCTCCACACAAAGCCAGCAGGTTTTAACCTAATGTTTAAGGATTTGCCATGGTAGAACTAGTTGTTKCTTGATGTTTATTAGGCTTATTTCTTGGTTTATTTTGAGGGTTATTATTTGGATTATCTTGATAATTTGAAGCCTTATTAGTGCTCTTCAAAATTAACACAGCAAGTACAGGACAGGCAGTTGTGTTTGTTTATACAGGCACATGTGAACTTCAAGTTTTCAGAAAAATCTGTCAGATGCTAATGAGTTTTACCAAACTGGTGGAATTTCAGGCCTTCATAACAGGGTTTTGCATTTTCTCCCCTTTTCTGACTTTAAAAAGATTTTGTATGGCTGGGTTTTCCTGCTCTACCATTTCCTAACGCAGCAGAACTCTCTGTTTGCAATCAGAAATCCTGTACAAGACAGCTCAGCTCAGTGGGGCTAATAAATCCACATTTCTTGTCAGATGAAATGTGCTCGAGGTTCAGGCACGCTGCTAAAGGCAGAGCAACTTCAGCCAGAGCTCATCTCTGAGAATATAAAGCCACAGAAACTGGCTAAGATTGCTCTAATGTATTATTAGGTGATCAAAACCTCACATCTGCTTGCATGCTGATTAGATTAATTGAAGCATCTGCAACTGATTCATTAAAAACCAGAGGTATTTCCTGCCTTCTCTCTCTCTTATTTTTTAATGTGGTCTGAGAGCAGTTTTATTCGGAAGCTCCACATAAAGTGAGGTCTTCTATGATTGTATCTCCTGACCCATTCTCATACCCTCTTGGGCCTTAAATCATTGTCCTTCACATTGAGGCTTTTCTGTCTGATGTTAAAGTATTCTCTGTGCAAAGGTGAGAAAGCTCACCCCAATTAATACAATAATTTAATTTATAATGCCCTTAATGACTAGAGTCTTGGACTGAGTTGTGCTTAAAAATCTCCTGTCTCCTGAGGAGTAACAGATCCAAAACATTTTTAGCAGAAGATAAAGGTTTGCAGTCAGTGTGTGCACGTGTGTGCGTGAATAAAATAATGAAAGCTTAAGAGTTTTGCTCCAAACAAGAACAAAATGTATTATTAACTTAAAAATACTAAAATTGGAGCAATATTCGACTGGGGAAGTGTGGGGAAGAGCTCTCTGATGTGTGTGCAGTTAATCCACCCATGTCAAAACTCTAATATCGTGCACCCAGCAAGTCCAGATGTGCTCTGCATTCAGTCCGTGTTCCAAGGTGTGCCCTGAGGGAATTGTCACTCTGGAGTTTTCCAGCTTCGTGTGGGTTCATACAAGATCAGTTTGGTTAAATGCAGTCATTTCTGGATTCTGCACCATTTTGAATTGATCTGTGACATATACCAACAAACAATTCAATAACCAGAAGAGTATCAAACTCTGTATCAAACTATCTAAGGTCAGAAATAAATAATTGCAAATCAATCCCTTTTTCTACTTTAGATGGACAATATAACCATTAAAAAACTGACAGCTCATTCAGTTCTAAGGGGAAATGATGTTAATGATGTCTGAATGCTGCCAAGTATTGATGTGGGAAAGCCTTACTAAGCATATTTCATGATCATTTCTGAATTATTCAAATAACATTTCTTGTTTGCTTGTCTGGGGGATCAGATCTTGCTGCAGTCTGCTGTGGGGTGCCAAGGCACACTAAGACTGACTGTCAGGCAATTTTTACTTCTCCTTTCTACCTCTGCTGCTGTTTCTCACACAGAGCAGGACCGTGGCAGGAGGAAATGCTCATTTCTGCAGCAGCAGAGACAATGCTCTTCCTGTGTGTTTTCATTCTACAGCAAGCAGAATCCCTGAGGTAAAATTCACCACAAATTCTGTCTCAGTGAAGAGGAAACCCTCCAAAAGCTGCAGGGCTGCAGCTCTGCTCTTGTTCTTTGTGGAGCAGCCCTGCATTGAGTGGAGCTGCAAGTTGCTCAGAAGTTCCCAAGGGAATCTGAGGTGCCAGATCCCAATCTGCTATCACTGGAAAAGGGATTAAATTCCTTCCTCCTAAATTTCTTCCTCCCAACACCCAGCAAGGAGGGTGGAGAAGAGAATCAACGCCCCTCTCTCATCTCAGGCACTGCTCAGAGTTCGTGCAGGATGAGGAGTCAGGAGCACAGGGTTCAGGAACCAACCACTCTTCCAAAACCAGCAGAGCACATCCCTTTGGCTTTTAATTGACTCCCCAGTGTCTGAATGATGAGAAATTTGTGTGTCTTTTCTTTAAAGACTTCAGAGAAAGAAGAAAAGGGGGGGGAAAAATACCCTCAAAGCTATACAGAATCAGAGGAGAAAATGTACCCAGGGTATTGACATTAATGAGGAAAATCACCATATTTGCACCATCCAGCTCTATTTTCCTGTAAAATATACCCATTTTGATCATGATTAGAGTGATCATTGCTGTCATTATTATTCTTTCCCAGGAAACTCTTTTAGTTAGTGATATTCTGTGGCAGATTGAATATGCTTTTCATTGTTTTACGATTGGGTATTTGGCAATTATAACATCTACATTCAGTGTTACCTACACTCTCTGGAATAGAATTTCCTTTTCCTTTGTACAGTCAGACCTTCCTGCAGTGTGCCTTCACATTTCCACTAAACAAGAGCATCAGCTCTACCACTGCCTCTTCAGTTTAATTTCCACAGAAATCGGGTGTGGTGTAGGAAATTGTGAATGCTTTTTCTCCCTCTGTAAAAGTTTGTGCTTTCTCCTTCTTAGTGTCTGTTAAAGTTTTATCGACAAAATGGAATCTCATCACACTTTTTCTATTAGTTTCCCATTGACTGGAAGATCATGAATATTTTTCTTTTCTTTTTTTTTTTTTCTTTCTTTCCTCTTTCTTCTTTTCTCTTTGTTTCTCTTTCTCTCCCTATTCATTCATTTTCTAATAAATAAAATTTTCTAACAAAACAAAGAAAATACAGACTTTCATTTAGAAATACAAGAAAGCTAGACTTTTGAGGGATATTTCAGTGTCAGCAACAAATTCTTTGCATCTAGAATGAAGGTAACTCAGGGAAGGGAGGAAGGAAGAGAAAGGAAAATATGTAGAATGTAAGGAACACATTTATACACCACAATTGAGTGCCACACTCTGGGATTGTGAAAACTCTTGGGAGTTTCTAACACTGATGTTTCTTTTTTATTTTGGAGGGAAGTAAAAACTGCATCAGGGATATTAGCAAAGCTGATGAGAACTGGTCAACTTGCATGTTCAAGCTGACTACATTCTAATAATTTTGCCCAATATTAATTTTGTTTTTGCATCACAGAATTTGAGTCTTCTTTATGGATCTCCTATTTCAAAAGCTGAGACCAATATATTGTTATTTCCACTGCACAAAATGCAAAATAATTGCAAAATACACTGATGTAATGATGCCAATCCAATTTACTAGCATTTTAAAAAGTTTGCATGGAAATTATTGATACACAGTGATTCAGAAGGCTTTTTAGATCCTCTACAGAAACCACAGTTCCTGCCCACTTGGCTCAGTCATTTTTCTTGGGTCACGCAGCATGCAAGACTTTGAGCTTAATTTATTTATTATATTAAAATAATTTTTCTTATTTTCCTGTCCCCAAGACAGCTGAATCAATCCCTAGGAAAGACACAGCAGCAGCCCATCAGCAGTTATTTTTTCAGCTGTCAGATGAATACATCTTCACTTTAATGTGAAAATTCCAGAAGATGTATTATGTATACAAATATGTTACAAGCTGTGTCATGACACACGAAGAATAAGATCTGTCTGCTTGCCTGAGGTTCCCTCAGCCAAAATTGTTTACTTCCTCCCAGCTCTGTCTGGCTCGTGCAGTGAGAGAGTCTTTAATCTGCATCCAAAACACCTGTTGCTCTGGATGTCCTCATTCCCTGGCAGAAGAGGTCTCTGCACCTCCTCTCCGTGCTCTGAGCAGCACAGAACAACAAAGCTCATGCTCTCTGAAGGCTGTGGGATTCATCTGTATGGATTTATGAATGCTGTGTGAGGCCACATAATGAGAAATGTTTATTTGCACGTGTGGCGCTTGGTCTCATGGTTGGACAAGAGCAACAAAAGAGAAGCTGAAATAACTGGGGGTGCTTGCTGCTCAGCTCAAAGGACCAGCACAGGAACTCCTGGGGAGCTTCCTCTGATGGAGAGAACTCAGCATCTGATGGCCTGAGCATCCCAGGCCGAGCCCACGGAATTGATTGAAGGAGGATGCAACACAGCAGTTCACTGCAAACCTAAAAAAGGCTGTTTCCATGAACCAGCCATCATTACTTGTGTTTTCTTCATGAAAATGAATGTGATACTTTTACCTTGTCTATCTGAAACTTGAAAAGTACCATTTTCCCAAGTTTAAACACCTCGCGAGTCCAACAAGGTGAGAATGTACAATCAACATTAATAAACATTCACAAACACCAAGAATACTTTGTTAATAGCCAAGTCAACATCTTGCCAAGGAGGCAACATGGCATTGACACAAAAA